>NC_056736.1:713396555-713579055 GCF_019279795.1 Protopterus annectens | reverse complement strand
AAATGCCAGTAACAGTGATTTGCATTATAACATATCAATCAGAAGAGGGATCACTTCTGAAGTTTGAAAACCAATAATATGAACAATGAGCATCAAAAATTAAACTGCAATTCCACTTCAAAAAAGCCATTTCCAGAACTAGTAATTTTACCTTTAAAGTGTGTTGCATGGCAGCTTCAACCCCCCCTCTGCACCCCTGATGGAGGGAGCTATGTCCAACTCACCCCTGCTTCTTGTACATATTAACTGCAAGCTATCAGCACCTCAGTGTAAACAAATACTCTGGGGTATTACTGTCTCAGCTTTAGTATATATTCTCACATTCACACTTACATTTTGGCATTTCCAAAAATCACATTTATGCTCTGGGAATTTCAATGAATACCAGTGTAACTGGCTATTCCCTTTAGAATCTCACAGTAGTGTGGCTGTTTATTGGTAAATGTCATTAATAAATTTGCTTTGGGGGGGTTGACTTCCATTTAAGTATTTTTTGTGAGTGATATTGTCCAAAGACATCATCCTTCTTTAAATGTCTTATTAAAGAAATATTTTTTTTTCAGGACAGAAATTCTGCTCAGAAAATATACTGCAATGTTTGAATCTGCTTTCTGCAATGAAAACTATAAACATACACTGAGACAAAGCATATACACCGACTCTGTACAACATACCCTGGATGCTTTATTCTGGGTTTTACAGAAATACAGCTTTTGATGAAGAACTAGGAAATCACTTTACAAATCATGCAAACATTCTTCTTATATGTGAAATCATAAGGAGATAGTTGCTAGATTTTAATAAGAAATCAAAACAATTTAACTGTGGTTTGTGCTGATGGCAATAACATATAGTTTTTTTAGCTTGGTTAGCTAAATTTGTTTCTAAGACCATCGCTGAAAGGTGTGAACTACCCATTATTCACAGCTCTGATGCAAATTATGAAAACTGTTGCGGCAACCGTGAAAGAAACTTCAGTAGACAGGATGTTAGCAAAGACCATGAAGCCAACTTTAGAGGGAACCTTGTATCTTCATGTCTTATGTATACATGGTCAGAACAGTAGATAGCTTGTTTTGCAGGATGGTTCTCTATGAACAGCAGAGAGTCGAAGTATGTTTAGAAAGAAGAGTAGTGGCAGACATTGGCTTTGTACTGTTACTAGAAACAGACTAAATTGTTTGGTAGAATTGCCAACAAATATTAACAGAACCATAAAACCAGAACTAGTCCTTCCAGATAAATATGGTAAACAAAGCAAAAGTGGTGTCTCCGATAATTTAACATGTTTCTAATGATTGTGATTATATTGAGACAATATGGAATTATCAACTGCCTTAATTTTAAAAATTCAATTACATCATAATTTTGCATTTCTGTAGCAAAAAAAAAAAAGGTATTGGATTGCTACTCAGAGTACCAGATATTTCCCCCTCACAGGTAATTAAAATTATGAAAACTCCAACCACTTTACATACTATACTGTGTGGACATTTACACTTAATGTCAGTGTAACAAAATTATATAATCACTATCTTACTACAATGTGTCCTTCATAAAAGAAGCTTCAGATAGCCCAAAAGTCACAAAAATATTTGTAATTTCTCAAACCAAACTTAAAATGAAACAAAGACAAGTTAAAGTCTGATTTCCTTAACCAACAGAATATGCAGCTCACTTGATTTTCCAAGGCAGGTGAATGGTATGGTTTTATTACTGCTTCACATAATCTTGGAAAGGGTGTTGCCTAGGTGCAGTATAGACAGCTAGTAATGACCAGGATATGCATAGTGCATGTCAAACAACTGTCTCCAAAGTTTGGTGAAATCTCTGTATATCACACACAGAATTGTCCTGATTAGTTAATTGGGCATTCCTGCTTGAACTTCATTGTGACCACAGTTATTACAAACAATATGGACAGAATAAATCTCATATTTGATAGGACATCAGCCTTCACTTTCACATACTATTCAGGTTTTCTATCTGCTCTTCTCTTCTGAATTATCTCTTGGCTGCTCTGGCCATCTTACTTCAGACTTGATCATTTTGAGTCCTCAGAGTATCTAAAAAGTGCATTAGAAGTTAAAGGGATTGACTCTAGTGATCTCCCAAATTATATACTTCTATAGCCAGTTGCCAGCTGAAATTTAAGGGAAATATTCAATAGTTAATCTAGTCTAATCTAAAAAATAGCAGGCACAGATGAGGTCACAGCAGATATGATAAAGATGCTGGGTGAGATAGGGGAGAAATGGCTCCTGAGGGTACTAACAGCAGTATGGAGAGAAAGGTGTATCCCAGATGATGGGAGAATATGCATAGTCATGCAAGTGTACAAGAACAAAGGGGACATCCACAACTGTGGGCAGTACAGAGGCATCAGACTCCTATCACATTGTATGAAAGTTCTGCAGAGGGTGACTGATAAATGGATACGCAGAGTAGTATAAAGTAAGATGGGAAATGAGCAGTTCAGATTTAGATCAGGATGCAGCACAACTGACCTGATGTTTGCAGTGAGACAGATACTTGAGAAGAAGCTAAAGATGAGAGGAGAGTCCAACTGGGCATTCCTAGACATTGGTAGAATTAGTGCAAGCTATGTACAAGGACCCAATGACTCAAGTATGAACAGTGTTCAGCCTCACAGAGGGGTTTCCAGTGGGAGTACGTGTACACCAGGGTTCAGCTCTGAGCCCACTGCTGTTCATACGGTGATGCCTACATTAGCAAACAGGTCAGAGGGGACAGATCAACAAAGTTGCTGTTTGCAGACGATGTGGCATTACAGGCAAACTCTGAGCTAGAACTTCACCAAAGGATAGGAGAATGGAATCCAAACCTGAAGGCATATGGGATGAAACTAAGCACAGATAAGACAGTGGTAATGGCAGCAAATTGGGGAAATTAGAAAAAGCTGAGAGATAGAAGGAAAGATAGTGAAACAGGTAAACAGTTTCAAGTATCTGGGAAGGTGGCTGAGGAGAAGGGAAGTCTGTGAATATGTCAAAGCTAGAATCAGAGGGGCTGCAGCCAAATGGCATAGAGTGTTAGGTGTAATGTATGACAGAAGAATGCCAAAGAAGCTGAAAAGTAAGATGTACAAGACAGTGGTGTGACCATGTACTACTGTACGGTACAGAAACCTGGGCAGTAAAGGTAGAACAGTTGAAGAAGCAAGAGGTGATGGAAATTAAGTGCCTGAAAAGGGGAAGATGCACACTGTGGGACAGAAAAAGAAATCATGACATAAGAGCAGAAGCCAAAGTAGCTCCAATTGCAGAAAAGATCAAAGAGAACAGATTACTGTGGTTTGGACATGTGCAGAAAAGCAGAAGACAATCTGGTGAGGAAGATTTGGGACAGACAGGAAGAAAGTAAGAGGAAGTGAGGATGTCCAACAAAGAGGTGGATGGATTGTGTGAAAATAAATCTGCGACAGTTAGGCTTGAATGTTGAAGAAGGCAGGAGTGTGGCACTTAATCAAGAGAATTGGCAACAGTTAGCACGATACCCCGACCCCATGTAGAAAAAATGGGAAAAAGTGGACTGATGATGATGTTCAATAGTTAGTCTAGTATGTAGATTTCACTTATTTCAGCATGCATCTATATAAAATACATTGAACAACTATCCACCAAGAAAGCTTACACATGATGCTGACAACTTTGCCAGGGCTGGAGCGATGATTAACAAGTGTGAACTATGGTCCCTAAGATAACAATGGATGAGGGAAACTCTGGGTCTATATTATAACATCGAAGTTTTTAAACATCAAATGCTATAATATCGAACCCCAAACACCGAAATCTGAAAACATCGAACAGTCAGAATACCGAATATTTTTCCAGGGAAAAAAAACGCTATTCCGAGAAACATACACATAGCACAAACAGACAAAAAACAGCAATCCACACACATACACTTAAATTCCTACACCTAAACCTAAACTAAACTTTACATCCACTACCAGCTATCCACTTACCTTAACCCAACCCTAACCCTAAGGTTCGCCACTATCGCACACTCACCTCACCCGCGCCCTAACCCTAACTCACCTAACCCGCCCTTAACCCTAACCTACAAACAATCGTACACTTACCTGACCCACGCCATAACCCTAACTCACCTAACCCACCCCCTAACCCTAACGTCTACACAACCGCACACTTACCTGACCCGCTCCCTAACCCTAACTCACCTAACCCGCCCCCTAACCCTAACCTACACACAATCGCACACTTGCCTGAACCCAACCTGTAGCGTTCCAACATATCAAATGCTGAAAATAGCAAAGCCACAGCAACAGCCTACCAAATTCTTTCCCTGGAAAAGAATTTGGTGTCCTGCACCTTCGCTGTTTTCAGCACTTGACATTACGGGTTCGATATTATAACATTCAATGTTTAAAAACTTTGATGTTATAATATAGACCCATTTGTGGCTTTATTAGTTACGCTAATGGACAAGTTAAGTATAGCTATTAACAGCTGTATGATGCTGGTAGCTTTTTAATGGGATTAGTAGGGAGGGAACTATCCAGTGTTACATTATTGGATTACACTCCTCAGATGGTAAGATAGAGTTATTTAGTGACACACCTATAGTTAGCTATGGCCATCACGTTCTGTGGAACCTCATTGCCTATTTTTGATATGGGTTATGGTATTTATATTTTTCCTCTTTCATGTTCTACTCTGTTTTGTTTTCTTTCAATATGGGCAATGAGGAACATGTATATTTTTTTCCATTAATGTGACAATACTTCACAACATTTGTTATTTTTTCATGAATTGTGAACAAAATTAACAAAAATACCTGCAGAGATCTTCTAATTGTTAACAGATTAGTAAGCCCAGCCAATTATCCCTTGCTAGGCTCAAATCCTGCACCTTGTGTTTGTAATGCAAACACTTTAACCATTAGGGCAACCACCCAACACCCTAACAACTTTCTAAGTGGTGTGAAGGTAGACAAATTGAGTATTTATTTCCTGTAGTGTCAATATCATATATATATATATATATATATATATATATATATATATATATATATATATATATAGATAGATAGATACAGATATATAAATATGTATATATAGATATAGATGGATATGCATGTGTGTATGTGTGTGTGTATATATATATATATATATATATATATATATATATATATATATATATATATCTATATATATATATATATATATATATATGTCTATATATATATATATATATATATACACATGGGTCCTAGTTGTTACATCGAAAGTACGGTTCATCGAACAGTACTTTCACTGACCCACTTTAGCGAAAGTGCATTTTATTGAAAATGCACTTTCGCTAAAGAAAACAAAAAAAAACATGCAGTTTGCATGTAATGTTAGTTGTACATCAATGTGTAGTGTTGATGTACAACTAAGAAAACTCTTGTTGAGATAGTGGTACAATGGGGATAAGGGAATATTCCCTTTCCCCCACTGTAGTGCAATCTCGGAGTTAGGACATTAAAGTAGGGAGGTGTGGGGGTGCAGGGGGGGCTTGCCCCCCCTGCATAATCATGTTTAGTGTGTGTTTTTTTTTTTAATTTTGTTTTTATTTTTATTTTTCCACGAAAGTGCATTTTCAATATTATGCACTTTCGCAGAAGTGAGTCCTCGGAAATACAGTTCGATGAACTGTACATTCAATGTAACAACATAGACCCATATATATATATATATATATATATATATATATATATATATATATATATATATATACACATGTGTGTGCATGTATTTTAATAAAACACAGTTGTTTTAAGCCTTTCAATCTAATCTGTCATGTTTTACATTTGTGCTCAATTTCTTTGTCAAAAGCTTTAGTCAAATAGGCCTATTGATGGACTCAACCATTCAAATACCTTAATAGAAGAAAAACTGTAAACTAGAATTAAATAGTAAACTAACTGATATTGTAATTTATGGAGCTAGATATAATATAACACATTTCAGTAACATCCCTATTTTTATTTAATTTTCCTTGAAAATAAAAATATCTGGAACAAGTAATGTATGAAGTGTACATGTTGCACTAATCATGCACTTTTTATATTAAATTTTACTTAACTAAATGTTAAAAGGTTAAAATCACTGACAACAAAGTATTTGCCCCTTGCACATGTATAATATCTATATGAGATACTTCATCAACCATTTACTTTTTACCACAAAAAGCAAAATAACTGTTTGCTCCCCTCTCTACCTAAATATCTCATGAGGAACGTATTATTATTCAAAAGAACAGATTTTGAAGCAGAGCTACTTATGTATTTTATGTTGCAGGATAAAGCAATGTGGGACTTCTCCCAAAATGCCTTAGATACTGAAAACAAAGATCAGTTGTTCCCAAAATGCCTTAGATAATGAAAACAAAGATCAATTGTTCCCAAAATGCCTTAGATACTGAAAACAAAAATCAATTGTTTCCTAGTTTAGTCGTTCAGAACATTAACTTTGATGTATATGTTATACACAGTTCAGTAAAAATGAAATGTTTTCTTTGCAGACTGTCTGATTTCCAGTAATCTGCCTCTGCTGTAATCGGTGAGATTTTCAAAAGTTTAACCATAATCAGCATTACTTATCAACCATATAATGTAAAGGTGGTTAATGTTTATATTTAATTATGGAGGTAATTTAATAAATAACTATGGTTTACCTTTACTTCAGCGAATCACAATCATGCGAATACATAAAGGTCAAAAGTTCCTTTTCAAGATTGTATAATGTCAATCTGAGTATGTGCAAATAACTAAAGATCGAATGGGCTATGCAGTTTGCACATTAAACATTCGAACAACTGTAGTCCGACCTTAACGATGGTTGCATACGTAAATACGTAGTTTCCACATTCTGTGTTAGGCTGAATGGTTCCAACTGCATTCATAGCATGTTGAAATTGTGAAGGCCATCTTTCAGGATTATTTTGTAAAGCAGATAGCATTGGAGAATGGAGGTATTGACCCCTGTAAATAGTGAGTAAAGCAAAAAAGTATATCAAGCTAGTAGCTGTTAATGTGTGCCACTGTGACAACCATATCAAAGTTACTGAGTCTTGAAATGACAACTCAAGTTTTGCTTCAGGTTACTTTGCAAAGTCTTGTTGTTTGAACTATGTGGTTCTTAATAGCTCCTAATGCATAGTCTGTGGCATTATATTATCCCTGTAATTAACCAAACATTTAGATATGTAAAACTTAGTAAGGTCTGAGAGTACCTCAGTAGCTTCTCTTCTGATTTATGAAATGTAGACTAAAAACGGATTAATCAAAGAAAAACTGCAGGTTGTTCTTCCCTCATTCATAGCTGCTTCTGTATGACATTTTTATATGACGAAACTGCATTGAGTAACCAGGATGCTCTATGTACTATGGTTATACTGTGGCAGGTAAACATCTGAAGCAGGTTTATATGTATGTAATGTCATTGACAACAGTGCATTAAGTAACGAGGACATTTAATGTAGTATGTGTATGTCGTGGCTGGGAAACAACAGAATCAAGGGTAAACTGTTGTACATTTAATGGCATTATGTCTGTCCTGTAAGTGCTCATATGTGTGTTTCAGTGTTGTTCCACAGAATAGTGAGTGTGCTGTCAAATGTCTTTCAGGCTGGGGAAGGTGATTCACAGGAATATGCGCCAGGTACGTTGAATACTGTGTACAGTACAAGCAGGACCCAAAAGGGCTGTGAATCACGTATAATTGATGGTTATCAGTACTACCAAGAGAAGTGTGTACATGTTAAGCAATATTGGTGTTGCACACGTAAAAATAAGGAAAGATGAAAGGGTAGATGCATTACAGAATCAGACATAAATGGCAATAAACTGGTTAAGAGCAACCCCCATTACCATGCACCTGATGTGTTGCAAGGGGTGGTGATGAGAGTGAAAGACCAACTCAAATGTCATGCAGAGTAGTCTGTAGAAGACCCCTGCAAGATAGCTGTGGAAGTGCTAGCTGGTACATCAACTGACGTGGTAAATGAGTATTTACTAGTGCCCTGAAGCAAAGCATTGGGAGGCAGTGGTACAAGCAAATGTTGGCCATGTTCAAAGATTTCTGTTCCCTGAGGGAGTTGACTGCGGAAATGCTACCATTGAAGACTGGTTCTTTTATAATACAGCATAGCGCAGATATGCCTAGTGACACCAACGTTGTTGTTGTGATAACCACAAGGGACAATCTTAGTATGAAGTGTGAGTCAGAATACATTATGGCAAGTGGCATCTTCCCTATCAGCACAAGTGAATGCAGACAAATATATACCTTACATTGTGCACTTAATGGTGGTGTGAGCAAAAAAGTTGTACCTGTGGTGTATGGGGTTTTGCCCAGTAAAAGTGAGGAGTGTTATGACATGTTTTGTGGTTTAATAATGCAATTGTGCAATGACAATAAGCTCAGATTGTTACCCAGCATGGTTCTGATGGATTTTGAACAAGCTGCAGTTAATTCTATTAGGAAGCATCTACCCAACACCTTAGCTAAAGGCTGTTGGTTCCACTTTTGCCAGATAGTGTGGAGGAACATTCAGAAATTGCATCTGGCAGGTAAATTCAGTAGCAGTTTGTCTTTTGCCATGTTATGCAAGGAGATACAAGCATTGGCATTTGTTGCACCTGAAGATATCACTAGCACCTTCACAGAAATTGAAGCTGACATGCCAGAGGAGGGTAAGCCACTTTGTACCTTTTTAAAGAAACATACATCCATGGCAGGCCACATAGGTATAGTATGCATGGGAATACTTCAGACAGAGTGCCCCTTTGTTCAATAGCTCCTTCTGGAACTAACACGATACCTGTGTGATGGGATACCCTCGTAGTCAGAATGCAGTAGAGGGTTGGCACAGGAGACTACGTAGTTTAATGGGGAAAAAAACCTTGTACATGCTGGATATTTTGTATGCAGTACAGCTGGAGCAGAACCATGTGGATGATCTGAGGCATAGACACTTGCTGTGTCTGCCTTCATCCCCAAAACAGAGAAGACTGCTTGACAAGGAATCTAGCTTTACTAATTTACTGGCTGAAAGGAATGAGTTCACAGCAAGGCGATTTGTAAAGTTGGTTGCTAAATACTGCTCCTTTTCATAAGGATTCATGCTCTGCTATACCTTTCCTGTCAGTGACGTTGTTTAATGGTGTTCTCATGCATATACTCCACTTATGTTAACATGTCTAATCACGGAATGGCTGCTTTGGGATCATGGGACACTTCTACCGCTCTATCATTGGATGTTTGCTGTACTGTCAAGAGTTGGTTGTGTTGGCATTGTTTGGAAGCACAGGAAGTCGGGCATAATGGTGTAGTTCAAAAAATATCAAAAAAAATATTCCACTATATGACTTTCGACATTTTTCAAATTTTGTGGTTCTTATTTCGCATATACGAGTCACACAAATAATTATTTGTACATGTCCGTTTCGCTTATATGAAGGTAAACCAATAAATACATAACAACATGGTTCCATATCTGGCTGCACAAGTCCCTGTTTCCCCAAGGTCAATGTATAACTTTTCTGAGGTACAGCAGCATAACTGAGTTTGTTATACAATATGAGATGGTGCAAGGGGTATCCTCTGCAGACCGATTTATGGCCAACTCTTGATAGAAAATGCTTAGTTTTTCCTTTTATCTGAACATCTGTGTGCATATTTGGTCTTCGACTGATAAGCTCTGATGAAGTGATCCATAAATGAATGTTCTACCTCCAACTACGTGGAGGCTATTGTTGCAGGGCAAAATTATCTCCTTTAGTAAAAGCAACAGAAATAAAGGCAATGCGAAAGATGCTATATACAGTGATGATAACCATGGTGAGAGTACACATGATTACATCCATGGTACATACACCAAATATTTCAGAAATCAATCTTTAAATCAATTTAATCATTCAAAAAAATACAAAAGTTGTTAATGGAAACATTCTTACTTATCTTCATTTTGCAGTTATGTAAAATAGCATCTGTCAACAACAAATGCAAAATGTGTTAGATTCCTACACGAAAATGAAAGCTAATGTTAATATTATATGACTCTAAAGTAAAGTAATGCATTGCCAAATGTGAAACTCCTAACTAAAGTAGGAAGTTATCATTTTTCACTAGGGCATAACTGATATGAATGTATTCACTGAAAGTACTATTATAGAACAAAGTACTTTTTGTGCTTTTGTTATTCATTCAAGTGATAAAGATCTCTTAAAATATTCTTTCTGGAGGTAGAAATGTGGTCTTAAAACACTTTTCATAAACTACAAACAAACATTTTCAAAATGCGCTTTTATACAATCGTGTAATTGTATGTCATATAATAAAACTAAAGGGAAATGCCCGTTGCCACACATAAGATAACATGGATACATTTGTTTTTTCATGCACTAGAATGAATTCATTGGAAATATAACTTTATTAAGTTAAGACAGGGTGCTTTTAAGCAAGTAAGGGGCATTTGTGATAAGAAAAAGTATAATTATATTGTAAGAAATTCTTTCAATAAGTAAGTAGAAGATTGCATAGGTGCCAGAAGCTGTTGAAGACGGGGGGGGGGGCACTTAGTGATCTAAAAAGGGCAGTTTTTTTAAATCAATTTACTACCACAACATAGGTTCACTTAAAGGACATGTTAAGCTTAGTCAGTTTCACTTTTGGTGCTTGAATTAACATTTTCTGATTGGTCTTACCTATCCCATGGCTGATAATTGTACATTAGCCCTAGTGAGAATAACTGTGATCATACCATAGATAATTTGAGGGGACCATGTAAGGAATGCAGAATTTAGGAACTGCCTCTATCCATTAGTGGCATGAGGGGCAATCCTGGAGTACATTTTCTATTACCCATCTTTAGATCCAAATTGCATTTGAATATGGACAGGTATGAGCTTTGGTTTACTTGAATGGATAGTCTGCAGCCCCCTCCCCAGCTACTCCAGTGTTCCATTACTCAGCTATTTCTCCTTAGTACCATAAACACTGTTCAAACTTGTCAGCATGCATACTGTTTTTTTTTATTTACGTCTACAATGATTACAAAAACTGAAATAAAATAGCACAAACACTGAGCCATTTTCTAAACAAGCAATACAGTCTCGCAATGAAAACAGACTTAGCATGAGCAGTAAACTTCTCTGCCCTTAAAACTCACATTCATTGAAATGGCATGAAAACCCACATTCATTTTGCATCTGGCCAGTGGAGGACTAAGCTTACCTCTGGGCTGTTTTCAAACCACAGGCTCCTTATGCATTTTTAGGGCCATGTATATATATATATATATATATATATATATATATATATATATATATATATATGTGTGTGTGTGTGTGTGTGTGTGTGTGTGTCCTTTGATTCACCTTCCTGATTGTATTAAATTATATTCCTTGTACAATACAGCACCACTTGTTAGAATGTGTTTTAAATGTATAGCTTTGAACAGTCTTCTAGTAAGCAGTGAAACAAAATGTATGAACCAATAATGACAAAACTACCCATTTCAGAAAAATTTCAACTATAAAAGACCACTCAAACTTCTGTCATTACAATCCAACAATATCAATAAATATGCAAAATCTCTGCAGAAGTAAGGTCATGTAAATAATTCCACATTAAAGGGATCTGTAACTAATGAAGAGGTTGTGGCTAGAAAACAACTTTATATTTCATTGTTTCATCTACAAATAAAGTGCCTGTTGCCCTTGAAGAATAAATTGCCTATGTTACATTAAAACATGATAAGCTAGTAATATTGCAAAAGGGAATGGATGGCAAACTGATAACAGCTTCATAGTTACTCTTCCTCTTTTTTCCTGGCAAATCCCTGGGATGATCTCAGGATTGAAGTCACTAAATAATGACATACATTTGAGTTTCAGACTTCAAATCCTTCAGAAAATGTATGTTAAAACAAATCCTGTTACTCTAGGAACTTTCTAAGTTTATTTAAAATCTGTACCTATTTTGCGACCTTTGTCCCCCCATTTTGTGAAGCTTTGTCCAGATTTTTTGCATTCAAAGGTTGAGAGGTATAGTTGTATTTTTCATTTTCCTAGCTTTACCCTACTACAATCAAGTCTCTTATTAGTTGCTTTCTCTTTTTTTTTTGTTTGCTTTCCTGCTAGAGTTCTTTATAGCAAAGGCATCTGTTATCTTTGCTTGCTTGTACACAGTACTCAGGATTAAAAGTTGCACTCCTTTTGGGCCTAGAGCTCAGTCAGTAAGCCATCACTAGCCAGAGTTTTCCTCAAGAGACTTCTCTTGAAAATACTCCCTAATAACTCTTCCAAATTAATCAAGTTCATGTGAATTAGAAATTCTAGATTTTCCAAACAATATCCACTTTTTCTGCTTTTCATCTAATACTTTGAGCTTCATATAAACTATCATAATATTGAACAAAACTCTCCTTACCTTCCATAAAGAAGCAGAAAACTCCTAATACACAGGACATAGAGCAAACTCCTAATTCCATCCGTAAGGAAGCAATGATCGAGCACACTTACCAACGGAACATCTGCCTTATAAGCAGAAGGCAGGTAGAAGCTGCCAAGTACAATGGAGACAGTAACGTTCAGACAAATCGTCCACACTACATTCTGAGAGGGGGACAGTATCGGCGGCAGAGATGAGAAATAGACACTTTCCACCCAGTGACAGTACAGTGAATATTACTGTTAAAAACTTTGTGAGTTTGTCAACACACGGGTGCTGCTGTTTTATGTACTATCATCCGGATGTAACGACAGTGGTGTGTACACCGACATACTGCATGAGAGTTTACCTTTCTTTGAAAACTTTACGGCAAGCCCATTATCTTCACATGACTGTTTGAATGGCACCATTCAGCCACTATTCTGAACTCTGGAAATATTACAGTGTCATCTAAACAGGGGAGAACATCTTCGGGAACAGCTATTTATTTAATTTCCGCATGCTAAATCCACATTAGCGTGCGATGCACGCATGGGTTCGTCTTAAAGATGACAAATTCACATTGGGCCTTCCTTAAAGAAAAACTCCACCATGGAGTTTCTCAGAATTGTCTATGTCACCATTTTTCCCCAAGAGACAGGTCTTTGCAGCTCTATGGTTCCGGCGCCCTTGGAAGATAGAAGATAGAATTGCTAATATCAAATAGCAGAATGTAAACATATGTTGACTAATATCTTGTGGAATGCCTTAAAACATTTAAGATGATATTAGTACAATATCGCTTAAAAGCTGTCAAGTATGATTGTTGGAAAAACATGGCTCCCCAATAGTGGATACATTCCCTACCTTCACCACTTTTAAGCCAGTCAAGGACACAGAGCCTTCATTTTTAAATGTAAAACTCCTTATTAAACATCATAGGCTGTGCATTTGTATGTATTCCAGTGAAAATCTGGTCAGTAGTATTCCTACTTTGATAAAGTGCTTATTTATTCATTTACTTTCATTGACTGGTTTGGTTCTGTGTGACTGCTTATGGCTATTTTCAGGAGAGATCAGACGAGATATTCGATCCTGATCATGATATTTTTGGCTTTAACATGGTAGAAATTCCCATATTAATTTAAATAAGTGCCACAGGATAATTTATATCTGTTTGACCTATCACCATCTCAGTAAGATGGGATCTTGTAAATGCCAGGAAAGAAAGACCAGGATCCACACTGCCAGTAGATTTAGCACTTTCGTTTTTCAATAAAAACTTCATCAGAATAACAAACAAAACAGAACTGACCCTTTTTATATCCAAACACACCCTCCCAATTCGTGTAATAAATTAATGACATTACAATCAATTAATGAAAACCAATTAAAATCCCATAAAGTAAGTTGAATAAATGCAATAAAATGACTAGGTGTGCTAGAACTTGTAAACATCCAGCCATACATTACATAAAATAATTACATAAAATACAAAAATTATTACAATATTGTGCAATTTATTTTTATTTTTATTTTTATTTTTTATTTTTAAAGGTAACCTTCTGTTTTTAATCTGAGACTAGAACTAAAGGATATGTTAGTGTTTAAACCTGGATTTTGTGTTGCATTAGTTCTCAGCTGCTGCCTGAGTTCCCTAGTTTCCAAATAATCATTAAGGGGTCCACCTCTATCCCCCAATGTGACTTGTTCAAGGACTGAAAACCTAAAACTATGTCCTACATTGTTTTTAATATGAACAGCCAAGACATTTTTTTATATTCTGTTTTTTGATGTCATAAAAATGCTGGTACATTCTACTTCTGAGAGCATTAATCATCTTACCAATGTAGAAACAGGGGTATTGGGTACACATTCATATGTATACAACTGTCTTACTACTACAAGTATATTGCTTTTTGTGTGTAAATTTCCCAAAGTTTGGAATGCAAATTTCAGTTCCTTCTATAATGTATTCGCATTATAAACAGAACCCACACTTATACATGCCCCTAGTCCCAGAACAGACCTCCTGTGATCTTTCTAACATGTTTATGGATAAGCACCAACTACTCAGCAGAGTCCACTAGTCACAAAGCCACAAGATGAGTAAACAAACACTAGTGGACTCAACACGAAGATGGTCAAGGTTTAATCAAGCCCACATAAATACCAAGCCAGTCCAAGTGAAAAAATATGCCAAAAAGATTCGAAAACTATAAAACCTTTTATTCCAAAACCACAAGACAGATGAGCGCTTTCACGTACCACAATGTACGCTTCCTCAGATCTAATCCACTAAGCTCATAGCTAATTTTAAATACTCATTCATATCACAATTAACTCATTAACCAAATAAATTAATTAATTAATTAAGCTAATAACAATCAAGCTGAACATTTACTAGGGCTAATCTACAATTCATTTAAAGCTAAAGCCCCATACATATACATCTAAACATATCTTTAGACATTACCTACAAGACATACAGCACATACATATCTTTATATATAAATTGTGCATATATATATATCTATATATATATATATATATATATATATATATATATATATATATATTCATATGCCCAAATGCATGTAGATAGAAACATTCTTTATGAACAACTCCATAGATAATAATCAAAATTTGCAAAAAAACATTGTATGCATTCAATAACAATAATCAAATTCATATAAAACATATAAAATATTTAAAATGTATATATCCTAATACGTGAATAGAAGCTCAGCTACACTCTGATTTATCACTAATTTATACAGAGTAACACATATTCCCATGTACATTACAGCTTAAAAATAGAGCCATCTCGTGGCCACTATCTCCTATTTCTAAGTATAGGTTTAATTGATACATACTGGTTGATACCTGGGGGTATGTGGGCTCTAAGCATAAAAATCCATTGTAATTCCTTATTTTCCAGTAAATTTACATGATCTCCCCCTCTACCATTACAATTCATTCTCTCTAAAACTCTGAATTTAAACTGATGGTCATTATATTCAATAATATGCTTTGCTAAAGCATTCAGACCATTTTTACGCTTTATGTCATATGTATGGTTATACACCTTGTTTTTCAATTTTCTTTTAGTTAACCCTACATAGAACACTGGACAAGTGTCACAGGTAGCTAGATATATGAGGCTCTCTGTTTCACATGTTGCCTCAAACCTATGGGTAAAGGTATATTTCAACACTGGATGTACAAAAATCTGTTCATTAGTAATGTATGGACACGTATTACAACGCTGGCAAGGAAACGTACCTTGTCTTTCATACCCAACCGAATCTAAGCTATAATTCAGTCTAGGATTGGAACATAACAGCCTTTTTAAGTTCCTCTTATTCCTGTAGGCAAACCTGGGGTTGTGGCCTACAATTTTAATAGTCTGACCATCTATTGCCAAGATTTTCCAATTGTTCTGGACGATGCCCCGTATTGCTTTACTATCATTAGTATAGGTCATAACGTATCTAACTGTTGTAGTCTCACTCTCTGCTGATCTTATATTAGTACCTCTATAGCTATACTTACTCGAGCTTTCATTCTTATTGATGTTTCCAACTTTATAGGGAGGGGATTTGAAAACTTCATCTCTAATCCTTTCCACCATCTTTTTATTATAGCCCCTCTCTTGAAGCAGTTTCTCCATTAGTTCTACTTCTTTCAATTTTACATCCATGTCTCTACATAATCTATTTATTCTGATAACAATCTAACATGTTTTTAATAGTGGTGTCCTTTTTGTAGACTATATTGGGCCCTGCTCCCACTATGTCCAAATAATCCCTACTGGTGTTGAATAAATTCCAATTGTGTTGAATTATGTTACTAATGTCCGTAAACTGCATGTTATATTTAAAAATAGCAGCTCTACTAAACGTTTTACTCTCAATTCTATGTTCCCCTACAAGAGGACCATTAAGACCTTTTCCTAATAATGGGAAAAATGATCCATTTTCCCTCTTGGTGACAACCTCCTGTAATATATTGTCCACAAAATCTAGGGGGTGACCCCTACTTCCCAACATTCCCCTAAGGATGTGGATTTGACCTAGGAAATCATGGTAGTCCGACACCATCCTTGCCAGTCTCACCCCCTGCTCTTTTACTAATGACTTTTTCTGATGTAAAGGGTGAAAACTGGTGAAATGCAAAAGTGTATTGGAATAAGTGGGTTTCCTAAAGATGGTGGTCTCAAACCAATTATTCAGTCTATTTTTACTGATGGTGATGTCTAAATAGTCTATCCTATCATGAGAGATAGTATGTGAAAAGTCTAAAAAATCTGTACTTTCCTTGATAAACGCAATAAATTCGATAAGTGTGTCTTCACTGTCATTCCATAATATGACTATGTCATCCAGGTAACATCCATAGTATTTCCATAACTTGGCAAAAGGACTGGTGAAAATGTATTCCATTTCCCAAAATGCTAAAACAGAATTAGTAAAAATAGGCGCACAGGTGGCCCCCATAGCTACTCCTTTACATTGTTTAAATAGCTGTTCTTCGAAAACAATGATGTTTGTGTCTAAAATGAATTCCATGAGGCTCCTAATCATAAGGATCCAATCATGTCTTAAATCAGTGTATCGACATAGATATAAATAGAACCATTCAATACCAGTATCATGGGGGATTACAGAAAACAGGTCCCTGACGTCTATTGTCACAAAAATTAAATTATGGTTGTACATTTTCTTATTAATTTTCTTCAATAGATCCCAGGAATCTTTTACTATCCAGTTACAGTTACAAAGAATGTTTTTTAGTTGTGTGTCTATAAATTTACCTATGTTGCTATGCTAATCTGAAATGTGTTCAATATGTGCTTCATAGCCTTGATGCTATGCTGCCATTTGACATAATGTGGTGGCCTTTCCTGTGTGTAGAAATTACTTATGTATAATTTCCTATTCTGTTAAACCTAAATACTTTAATACTATCTGGAAGAATGCCACTGCAAAACCTCTCCCTAAGAAACACAGTCCCTCCCATCCCTCAGACTTTTGGCCCATTTCTATTCTCCCTACCTCAGGAAAGATTCTGAAAAAGTTACTTTATTTGCAACTCACTCAGTACATCAACCAATAACATCTTCTCTCTCAAAAGTAGCATGGTTTTGATCTGGTTGTAGTACATCCACAGCTATCTAGACACTCAGCAACAACATTCTTCTTGGATTGGATAAATGGCTAATTATTGGAGCAAATTTTATTGACCTCACCATAGTCTTTGATCTTGATTACTCAATTTTCCTAGACCATCTAATTGAAATAGGCATTAATGATAATACACTGCCTTGGTTCAAAAACAACCTCTCTATCTCCACTTCTCGGTTAATTTCAGTTTATCGACCTCTACATTAGTTCCTCTGCAGAAAGGTGTTCCTCAAGGATCTATTCTGGCACCGCTCCTCTTTTCTATCCACATTAACAAACTTTTTTTTTTACTTACACCATCTTCCCCCCCTGCTTTATGTTGAGGACTTGGTTCTATTCCACTCCAACAATGTTGTCTCTTCTCTTGAACTCAAACGTCAAGCTCATTTTCATGCACTTAGTCAATGGGTCAAGGATAAACAATTACTACTAAACTCTTCTAAAACAAAATAATGCCTTTTGGCATTTGGCAAACAGTCACTTCTATCCCCAGGCTTCTAAAAATCCTTGATCATCTTAATAACACTTGAAAATGTCACTTCATTCAAATACCCAAGGAGTTTGGTTGGACCCTCTTCCTAAATTCCCAACACCACATGGACTACACACAAAAAAAAATCAACTGTCTCCTCTTCTGGACTAATATGATCTGTATTTTTCTAGCCAGATCCCATAGAAATACCATAGGTTAGGTTATCATACTGTCTTGGCTAGAATATAGTATCCCTCCAATTACTGCAGCTTGTAAAAGAAATATATCCACCATACAGTCCATCTCATATGCCATTTGAGATTCGTATCTCTTTACCTCTCTAAGAACTGAATACCACTTGGAAAACCATTGAAAAAGCTAACTGGCTACATGTGAAACAATGTGCTGACTTTATACTGGCCTCTCAACTATTTAAACTTATCAAGAATGACATGTTCCCTCCACTAGCTTCCAGACTATTTAGTGATGCATCAATAGACAGTTTTAGACATCTTAGCCACTCATGTTCTCTCCTCCAAACTTCCCACCCCCAAACATTAGGCTTTGCTGCAAAGCTCATGCTTTCTCAGTCCTTGTTCCTAAACTGTAAAAATAATTTCCTTTTTTCTTAAAGATCATTCCATTTACCTAATTTTCCATTTACAAATAAAAGCACATTCCTGGACTCTAAGAAAATGCAACTGCTATCTGTCTGGTCGTACAAGTTAACCTCCTCAGTCCCTTCTTCTGTCGACTTCCCTGCTCTGACTCTATTTTTGATTGTGATTCTTTCAGTATGCCAACTCTGATGCCTCTCTATATTTAATGCATGTATATACTGTGTTTTTTCAGTCATTCTGTATATAATGTCATTTATCTGTTGCCTTTATACCCCAAACTCAAGCATGACATTCACTTTGTAATTAATATATGTATATATTGCATTTTGTCATTCTCTCTGTATATAATGTCATGCATCTATCGTTTTCCCTAAGCTGAGACTGAAATAGGAGCAACAGGAGCAGTGCTCTTCTTCTTTTCTTTTGGCTGTTCCCATTAGGGGTCGCCACAGTGGATCATCTGTTTCCATTTCTTCCTGTCCTCTGCATCTTGCTCTGTCACACCAACCACCTGCATGTCCTCTCTCACCATATCCATAAACCTTATCTTAGGCCTTCCTCTTTTCCTGTTACTTGGCAGCTCCATCCTTAGCATCCTTTTCCCAATATACCCAGCATCCCTCCTCAGCACATGACCAAACCAATGCAATATTGCCTCTGGTTTTGTCTCCAAACCGTCCAACCTGGGCTGACCCTCTAATATACTTATTCCTAATCCTGTGTACCCTCATCACACCCAGGACAAATCTTAACATCTTTAACTCTGCCACATCCAGCTCTGACTCCTACCTTTTTGTCAGTGCCACTGTCTCCAACCCATATAACATAGCTGGTCTCACTACCCTCTTGTAGACCTTCCCTTTCACTCTTACTGGTACTCATATGTCACAAATCACTCCTGACACTCTTCAGTGTTCTATCCCAGTTAATAAATTCAAAATAAAATAAATACATTATACCTGTTTGTGTATTATATTCACTCCAAAATAGAACTATACCTGAACTTGATACTACAGTGAAGAACATCTTATAAGTCAGAGATCATATTTTGAAAAATTGTATAACACAAGTCCTGTCTCAAGCAGTATCAATCTAGGAATATGCATATTCCACTTCCCCGCTTGCCAGGTCAAGAATAACTAATGCAGGGTATAACGACAATTGTATCTTTGTCCAGTGTTTTTTGCATTAAGTGTGAGGTAATCATTCTTACATCAAGTACATCAATTATCCAATTTTCTATGATTCCACGATTAAAAATAATTACTTGAGATTGTTATTTTTAGCCTCAGAAAAACTGATTAGAGAGTGTATGAGATGAAAAGCTTAGTCCTGATTTATTCTCGTAACTGTTCAAGCAGATAAAATGATCAGGAAGTTTCAAGTATACCAGTTTTTACTGCTATGCCTGAGAAGCATAACTGGCTACAGCTTATTCAGCTCAGTTGTTTAATGGGTTAGAGCTGTGAGCATAACTCAGGTGACCAGGTTTTGATCAATGGCTCCAGTAATGGGAGAGCAAGATGGGCAACAAAGGAATGAAGGGATAGACACTGCTCACCTCTCTCATGGGGGGAGGGTTTGATGCCATTTGCCCATGCATAGCTTTGATGGTTGAAGTCGTGGTGAGGGTGGGATTCGCACAGAGATACAACTTCCAAAAGAGGCAGAATGGGCTATAATGTTTTCATAGATGGAGGCATGAATGGCAAGCACAGATCCCATTGTATCCCCACCTTTTCAGCATGTTCTAGACATGCCCTGTGGGTAGGATAGACTATAAGTAAAAAGCCCTGTTCTTCATGTAAAAGGATGTTGCCTTTCATTGTCTGTTCTATTGATTTACGTCATCTGAATTCATTATCTAGCTAGTTGTTGGATAAAGTAGTGCATTTTTACATTATGGCAAGCATTTGTTTTTACATCAAGAGGTCAGTGGATTTTCCATCTATTCCACTGGGAGGTAGCCTGGTCTGTTTGGGTTGGGGAAACACTTGAGATTTCTGCACGTAGTTTTATTGGCTAGAGGGTTTATTAATCAGCTTATCCTACTTTAGTACCTTTATAAATTGAGTACAATTGAGTGGCTCTTGGCTCATTTATACAAAGCAAAGTATTTTTATTGAATAATCATAATTTCATAAGCTGTCTAAAGTACACTACTGTATACATATCTTTAAGTTTGTTTGTGGTAGCATTTCAATCCAGGCACTCCTTTACTATGCTTTTACATTATAAGGACTTAGATTATTCATCTAGTTGAAGTAGATGTTAGCGGCCTTAGGTCAACTGGTGCCCTAGGCAAAGGGGCTCCACAGCACCCTCGTCACACTACATGGTGCCCTTTCTGGTCTACCTACACCAAATAAATACTGGAAAAGCTCCCCTGCTAGTACGGCGCCCTAGGCAGCCGCCTAGTTGGCTTATGCCTAAGGCCGGCTATGGGTGTTTAACTGGTCTATCTGAGCTTGGAAACACACAAAAGGGCTATAAGTATTTTTTTTGCACTTCTTTTATATACTTATATTCAGCAGTTATATACTTATATTCAGCAGTTAGAAATATATCGTCTGCTGCTGTTTTAAGTAATTAATTGCACTGTATTACAGTGTATCTGTTAGTTGTAGGTAGTTTGTGTGTTATGTTATACTTGGGCTCCAAACCAGATATTCTACATTAAGAAGGCATTTTTCTGCACTCTTGTGGCAGACGTGTGCTCATCTGAGTTGGGGATTGCTGGTGAAAGGCTTGTTGTATGCTTCCATGATTGGCAGTTAGCTTAAAATTTGTTTAATTTTGCTTGTATTTAAGCCTTGTGTTTGCACTGTGCTGCTCTTTGCTCAACAGTGGTTAGCAGTGCCCCGTATGGATGCAAATACCTAGAAGCTCAGTTTTTTCACTAAACATATCTGAAACCCTACCACACTTTTCTGCTTCTCTAGGAACAACTCAGCTGTGAAGTAAGCAGCATTGCCTTATTGATCAACCTTAGCCTACAGAAAGTATAGGTCCCTCTTGTAGTCTCGGCACTACCAGCACAGTCCTGTCAAATTAACCCAGCCCCTTCCCTAATAAAACATACAGAAAGTGCCTGCTATCATAAAGGACAGTTTCCCATCATCTCTTTGGCCAGCCAGATAGACATGGGCATCCTTAAACAATGTAGCAATTGTCTCATGTATACTGACAACCACTTACCCCTGAAACAAATACTTTATGTGAGAGATATAGTTACACTATGAAATTGGAGGCAAGACACTCACATAAGGACAAATTGAATGCCAAGCAGGTTGACAGTACAAACACACACTTCCCATACCAAATAAGGACACAACACATATACTCACATATGCAGAGGTACTCACTAGTAACTCACCAAAAGATCAGAAACCTCCCAAACAAAAACCACTTATACACATAACAATGCAAAAAACCATCAGAATACATAATAACACAGACACCAATGTTTCAAAAAATAAGATGTGTGTGATACAGAACATAGGTGCAACCAAACGATGTCCTGAAAAAATGTTGTAGTAAAATCCACTGGCTTTTATTGATACAAGCCGAAGTAAAATTTGTAAGATAACCCCTTTTCAGATCAAGTGAAATGTTCTAGTTTTAGAAGACAAAGGCGCTTATCTTACAAGCTTTATTTCAACTTGTATCAATAAAAGCCAGTGGACACTTTTTCAGAACATGTTTTAGTTGCACCAGTGTTCTATGCCACCCCCCCCCCCACACACACACACACACACACACACACACACACACACACACACACACACACACACACACACACCCCTGGTTTTAGTTTGCCTTTCTTCCTTCCTGGTTTATTTGGTCTCAACAGATAAGCCTATAACGTGTAACACCACAACACCTAATGTATTGGTCATAGATGACTCCATTGTGAGACACTTAGATGTTCTCCTCACTAGGCTGGATAAGGAGCGGGTTATAGTTAGCTGTCTGTCAAGTGCCAGGATCCATCAAGTCACTCAACCATAACTACTGGTATGATTCCGTCAAGGTCCATGTTGGGGTGAATGACTTGAGACGTACTACACTGGAATATATGAAGAGAGATATGACTGAGATTTCAGATTATGTGTCACAGGCAGGTATAAGTATAGCCTTAAGCAGCATTCTACCTCCAAGGATGATGGCACAATGCAAGCAAAAAATTATTGACTTTAACAATTGGCTTAGCTTATGCTGTGCCAGAGCAAAGGGATCCAATATCTGTCAACCTGATGGTCAACAGGCCATGCTGCTTTGTCATAGATGGTCTGCACCTGTCTCCTTTAGGTTTTCAGATACTGGCAAAGGCATTAGCCACCTCTATTTTGCCTTTTTTAGGCAGTGTCAAAATAACCAACCTCCCAACATAATAAGTCACTTGCCATACAGCCCAACACTTTACTCATGGGAGATTTTAATTATCCTACCATTGACTGGGAAACATATATGACCACAAACATGCCGGCTCAGAGGCTCTTGGGCTTTGTCAATGCAAATGCTCTGGAACAGCTAGTCAGCACACCTACAAGAGGCTCGTATATCCTAGATATAGTACTCACTAATGGGATAGCATTGCACCCTCCCCTGGTGATGTTCTCCCTGGTAAGATCGAACCATAAATCAGTGTCGTTCGATGAAATTATAAGACCAGATACCCCATCAAACTCAAAAACACTTTCAAAGACAAACTACCTCCTACTAAGTGATGATATAAGAAGTTTAAAAGCCCCCTTGAACACAGATAACACGGACTCATGTGTAGAAGTGCACACCAGTTCCCTGTATAGCCACTTAGTTGTATAGAATTGTCTGTACCTGACTGGATTAAAACTAGGTCTTGCCAAAAAACAAGCCACCCTGGTGAATCCTTAGTATAAACAAGCTGTACGACAAGAGAAAGAAACTAATGTCTAGCAAGAGGGAACTGTCTCAGCAGAGGAAGAAATCTGTCTCTAGATTAAACAAAAAAATTAGAGATCTAGTCAAGCCCTCCACAGCTAATTATGAAGCAAAAATAGCCAAAAAAAAACAAAAAACAAAAAAAAATGTTCTCCTTCTGATATCAGTTAGTTATGAATGAATCTGACATTCTATCCCTTTCATTTCACTGTCTTGCAAAATCGAAGTGCATGTTAAGCCATGCATTTCTTTTTAGTCTGATTGTTATATGATATTTGGAGATACTGCTTTTAAGGTGCATGCATTTATCTTCTTTTGTGGTATTCTCACATCTCTTCCTTCTTTTTTCATTTTTTAAATTATCACTTTTAATGTACCATGTGCCTTTGTTAAGAAAAGGTTCAGCAGTAACCTGTTTATTGGTGGATCACTTAAATATCTGTTTAGTCCTGTTTTTATTGCTGTTTATCTAGCTATACTGTATTGATTACTGTTCCAAATTATTACAGTTTCAAAAAGCTTTCTTCATATTTTCCTTGTTCTTCTGTTGGAGCTTTTGATATATTATGACTTCTTAACCTTCTCTGCATCATTCATTAAATATTTTATTATTTGATTTGTTGGTTTACTAACTGAAATTTCATTTGTGTCCATTTCATTGTGTGCATTGCTTGTTTTGTTGTGATTTCTTTGTTTTCCTTAAGGTTGCAGTTGATTTTGATATTTGTGATGAATTCAGGTATACTTATTTTTGCTTCTTCAGTTCTTTATCCCTTTTGGCCTGGCATGATTTTGTTACTAGGTTGGTATTATTTTTTTCTTCTAAGGGGGATATCTCTTTTATTTGTTGAATTTTTGTCATCTGTGCTATTGCATATTTTTTCTAGCACATATAGGTCTGTTTTTTCTGTTTGCTGCTGTAGGTGATACAGTTATTGTACATGACACCTATCTCTGTATTCAGTTTTGGTGCAGTAATTTACAGTTTTTGAATATCATTTTTATAGCTATTTTGTTCAATAAGTTATAATTTTCATGCAAGTCCTTTGTAAATTGATTATCTTTTGCCTTTCTGTTGACACTTATATACAGAATTGTACCTTCTGGAATGTTTCTTCATTTTTAGTTTTATTTTTATTCCTCCTTTTCTGAATCTGTTTTTAACAGCTTGTTGAATTAATATTTTCTAGTTGACCATTATTTTGGCAAACGCATTTTGTCTATTTTGTTTTTACATCTGTAATTTCTTTGCCTGGTACTCTACTGAAATTTGGAGACTCTGCAATGTGAGTTCAAACATTTTGAAAAAAGTAAATGCAATCCTCAGATGGTGCCAGTGAATTGTAAATCTTGCTGTTATACCTGAAAAGCATTTTTTTACATGAGCATGATCCCCCGTACCACCTAATAGTGGGGGAGTTGCACCTCCACACATTCACTATATATATATATATATATATATATATATATATATATATATATATCTATTTTGGAGTTTGTATAGATTTTTCTGCAATAATATTTTAATTTTTACAGTTTGGAGGATCACAAATATGATACTTCAGCATAGAATGAAAATCCTCATTGGCTTTATAGTTATTATTGAGAATGGGTATATGCTTTATATAGTATGCTTTGTGAATCAGTTTGTGTCCTGAAAAGATGTAGCAGTGCATGCAAGTTGAATTGCCTTCTGTAATTTTTTGAATATTTTTTTTGGGTAGGGGGGTACACATTGTGGGGGTGAATTATTAATGTGGATGGTTTAATTGAAGTTGTACCATATGCTGAGTTGTGACACAAGTGTTATATGTTTCCTGATTACTTTTAATCTAAATTGCTTTATATATATAATAAGGAACCCATTGGTTATATTTATAAACATGGTGTACATTCCATAGGAATTGCTAACAGCAGGTAGCACATACAGATTAATAAACAGAGGCCCCTACAATGGATAGATCGTTAGATACAATTGTAAAATGATGTTGCTGTGAATCAACACCATTTACATACAATACTTTCTTCACTTTTGTTGTGGTACAGTACTTAATTGCTGGAATGATGTACTCAGATGTGCACAGGTGTTGACTCTTGAGTACGGGTGGTATTCACTACTTCTTGCATCACCCCATCTGTCTCATTCTCCCCTTAGTAGACCTAAGTTTATGGGAACTCTAATACCTGACAGGGTGGGAATTATAAGGAAATCTTTGTCACCCCCAGGGGTGTTGTGAGTTCCATCACCACAAATGGAGGGCTTTATCATTCCAGGAAGGGCATTAATCCCCTGATAACACCCATCTCAAAGGGCAGTATTGTGCTTAGAGACACTAGAAACACACACACACACTCACACACACACACACACACACACACACACACACACACACACACACACACACACACACACACACACACACAAAGATCACCACTACCAGATTTGAACCACCTACCTAACTAGTTAAGAACACAGTATGAATCACCAGCACCACAAGAGAAGACTGAGTCTTAAAATGTGAAAATGCATATTTGTAAGTATGATAACTTCACTGCTTTGAAGATCAGCAACTGTGAATTACAGGTTTCATTATAAATGCAAGTGTCTGGTTAAGACAACATGACAGCATTGTGTTTGTCCCATATAATGTCATACTCTCTGATAACATCTATATACTGTCATTCGTGTACATTTTGTTATGGTGAGTGACATGTACCATATTCACACAATGATGTGTCAGTGGCAATCATATTTGTACAACAGTGGATTGTCAAACAAGCATTCATGAAAGTTCATCCTGGGATGATTGCATGCAAATAGCAATCAGTTATTATATCCCTGTCAGTTGTATTGGCAAATGCTTGCACAATATGCATCTGATAAGACAGACACTTCCTATATGACAGTACACTTCTAGGGTTACCACCTGTCCCACTTTGAGAGGGACAGTCCCTCTTTTGGCAGATGTGGCCTGTGAAGAATTAAAAAAAATGGCAAATGTCCTGAGATTTTAGGACAAAAGTATCTCCTAAGTTTTTTTTTTAATAGTTGTATAAAACAGTTATGTTTTATCTGAAACACCTAAATGTTATATGAAATAGCATAAGCAACTCAAATGCTACAAGAATAAGCATTTATTTTGGCAAAAAAAGTGAAGTTCTGTCATTTGTACTGGTCAGGGGTATGTTTTGTCCTGCAAAATCTGACATTTCTACAAAAAATTGTCCCACTTTGGGCATTTGAAAAGGTGGCAATCCTATGCACTTCTGAAGAACATATATGTGAAAAGGTTACATGCCATTGTAACAAAGTTGCAAATGTAACCTCTGGAGTGCAGTACTTTAAGAGATTGAATTAATTGAGACAACATCAACGACAAATCCAGATGCCTTGGTTTTAACATTCAGTTAACACATACAAAATTGTTTACCTATTCCCATATTTCTATTTTGTGATTTTTTTTAACTCTCTCCCTGACGCACACTGTTGCCAAGCTAATTTGTGCAGCTGATGCAAAGTATTTGCACATGTATAATCATATCATGAAGTGCTGAACTGAGAATGGGAATTAGCAGCAGTCTATGGTGCTCCATGCTGACCTTCACACAAATAAGCAGTATAGATGTACAACCATGTCTGAATCTGATGGTCTAAATAACAAATATATGTTATGGTCATGCTTCATTATATATACATTCACCAAGACAGTTGCAGTCCTTCACTCCTTAAATGTACGATAAAGGTATATTATGAAACACATGGTGGAAACATGGCTTATGTAAGCAGCTTTGATTTGAATCAAGGAGATTTATTTCATGACACAGAAGGGGTGGGAAGAGGTGGACATTTGGAGACAGGAGTCTACCTACAGACATAGTAAGAGATTAATTTATGGTACATTTCTGTACATATTTTTCTTGTGTTACTCTTCGGTTTCTCATCTTAATTATTTGGTAATAATCTATACAAGATAGTGTTCCCAATAGGAAGCAAGCCCATTAACAGAGTAACAGAATAATTGTGTGTTAATGAAATATGTAGCTAGCACTTACACACAAAGGAGTCATACAAAATATTCAAAAATACTTTGGTGTACATCTGAATTTGAAACTTGGCAGTATTTCAAAACAAATCTACACACCGGAGTATTGTCTAATCACACTACATTGCAATGCTTACTTCATTTAGTTCTAATCTAAAAAAGATTGAAGCAAAGGAAAATGTATGTATTAGTCTTTGTTGCACTCATGACAATTGTAAAACCCCATAACACATACGTTGCATCCAGTAGGATAATAAATATGAAACAGTAAAAAAACAAATGATGACACAGAAGTGGGAACAGATACAGATATGGAGGCAGGCATAGAGACAGACAAAGAAGTTTATATCCTTCTGTGCCATTTTTGAACATCTTCTGTTATGTTGCTGCTGAAAAATCATCTGTCATGCAATGTGCAATCATGTGTTTCCAATACAGGGCAAGCAGAGGTTGAAAAATAGAAACATGACTGAGATATAAGTAGGATACTAAGATACGTAGAGAACACTTAACACTCATAATAGTAATATAAATAAAACATGCAATACAGAATTTGCATATTTCTGGATGTGAACCCTTGACAACAAGCCAAAAGCATCTTATAGCCATGTGAATGACGTCAGCACACCACACAGGAAATGTGATTCAATTGGCTTAATTTTATTGATTTGAAGGAGCAGTCACAATACAATGAGCCAAAGGAGAATGTAGGCATCAGGCTTCATCAGAGTAATGAGAATTTTAACATTAAATAAGATGTACATTACAGCCAGCAGCATAATAAATGATATAATACAGAATCCTTAATAATCTAATATGGTGTAAATTTGACTCTCCAGCCTGTTTAAGAGAAAATTAGCCTGAGGGTACATTGAAAATTGTCAATGTATGTGGAGTCCAGGCTTTCTTTAGCTATGTCAAAAATCTGCATAATAATATGCAGGTTTGCTCGGAGCTACAGCACAATGGCACCATTTATACTGAACCAACTGACATTGCTAATATCTTGGCAGACAGGTTCAGTGCAAATTTTACTCCCCTCTCACCCCCTAAAAGGCCCATTCACATAACTAAGGAATACCAAATCCCTATTATCATGATTGCACAAGTAAAAACCGGACTAACCAAAGCTATGAACACAGCTTCCATGGAACTAGATAATAAACCGGGTTGTGTCCTGCACAATCTACAAAAGAAATTGGCACCACACCTGAGTGCTCTGTTCAACTACAGCCTCAGTTCAGGCTTTGTTCCCACTGAATGGCACACTACTACTGTCATCACACTTCACAAAAGGGGTGCAACTACTGACCCTGGGAACTAGCGCCCTATCAGCTTGGCGAGCCTGATCTGTAAGGCTATGGAACATATTATTACAGTTCTTATAAATAAGGATATAGGGGACCTTCAAACCCTGGACCTCACGCAGTTTAGGTTTGTGAAAGGCAGATCATGTCTGCTAAATCTGATAGACTTCTTTGAAGCTGTCACCAAAGCAATGGATGAAGGCAAGGCTGTCCACACAGTCCACCTCAATCTAGTCAAAGTCTTAGACACCATGAACACTCTGGTATTGTTGATAGGCTCACTAATCTGGGCATTAACCCTAACATCACTAGATGGGTTGCAAACTGGCTCACTGACAGGATCCACATGGTGAAAGTAGCTGACTCCAAATCTGACTACCTGGCAGATACAAGTGGAGTCCTAGAAGGATTAGTTCTGGGCCCTCTCCTGTTTGGTATCTACTTCTCTGAAGTTTACACCAACACCAAGGGACTCTGGTTAACCAAATTCACAAATGACTGCAAACCGGGAGCTATTATTGATTCTCAAGCTGATGTGGACATCCTACAAAAAGGTCTCACGGAGACCAACGTCTGGTGTTAAAACCATGGCCTTAGGTTAAACACCAAAAAATGCATAGTCATTCCCTTTGGGAAAAACACAGTGCCCACAAACTACCATATCGAAGGGAATCCACTTATCTCTGAAGGAGTTATAAGGGATCTAGGGACACAGCTAGATAGCAACCTCTCCTTCAACAACCACATCGCCACTGTAGCTAAGAAGTCCTTCTATGTGGCACATCTTATCACAAAAGGTTTCTCATCCTTATTTTTTTTTTTTTTGAGAGAGAGAAATGTTGGGGAAGGTCCTTAGGAATGAGATGATCAGGTAGGTGGGGTAGGTAGAGCGCATTAGGTAGCAGATGCAGATGTACAAGACAGGGATGGTGATGGACACAAAAGGTTGGGGGAAACCATGATTGGGGATAGGTAGGGGACATTGGAGGTGCACCTACATCCAGCTTGAGAACAGTGAAAATCTTGTCCTTATCTTCAGAACTGTCAACAATGCATCCTGTGTCAATTGCCTTGGTCAGTGCGAGACATGGCATTGTGTTAGCAGTACAATGCAAGACCTTTTCACCCATGCAATTTAGGCACCTAAGCCCCTCTCCATTATGCCCTCCACCAGCCCTGTCAGTGCATGACAGGTGACAAAATCACCACCTCCACTACTACTGCTCCCAGAGGGTGCCACTGTACTAACAGCATTGGCAGAGCTACATGACACAGGTAGAGGTGGTAGGGCAGAAGTACTGGAGATGAGTCTGACAGGTTTTGACCCAGATGTGCTCGGTGTCTGTGCTACCTGTGGTGGTGCCACCCCAGCCACCTGTAGAGGTATAATAGTCAGTCTAGTTCCCTGTGCTGATGGTCATTTTTAGCAGCAATGTATTATAAAAAAATCTCTATGTCTACATGAATACAAAAGAGAGAGATAAGGTGAGGGAGACAAAAAAGTTAGAATTAGATAAATGACATGCCATGTTACTTTAATACATAAACCAATATGAGAAATAAATATGTACATATTTGGCACACCCAGATATGATGGGAAGGCATCAATGGGTCATTAAAGCAATCAATCACAATAGTATGATATGGCAAATAGAATAATATATTTGGCTATTCCATATTGGATATATACTTTCAAAGTTAATAATTGTGTTTATAAATATTGAATTTTTAATGCCATGCAGTATTGCAATTAATATCTTATCAATACTATTCTGTAAAAAAGAAATTAATGTATTTTTCTGTGTATTGAACCTAAACACAATTAAGCTGATGTACTCATTACCTAAGGGACTCACTAACAGCCACTGGAGCAAACATGAATGTGTGTTAAAAAGTTAAGCTATGCCTGCTGCAAATAATATAGAGTGATAGACTGAAAGTCCTTCTCTGCCATGCATTCAGCCTTCAGCATACATACTACATGCCTCTCTGAAGCGAGTTAGTCTCTCCTGAAGTGCCTCATGATTTTCTACTAGTTCTTCTGTGGTTCTACGGTAGAGAAAACAAAAAAATATGAAAGCATAACAAAAAAATATGTTGACTGTCTAATTTATACCTAATGTATATCAGTTATTTCTTGACTATTAAAATGTTTCTAAAGAATGTTACCTGACATGGGGTTTGGGAGGGTGGCCTAATGGTTAAGGTATTTGCCTTACAAACACAAGGTGCGAGGTTTGAGTCTCACAAAAAATAATTGGCTAGACTTAAAATGGCTTGCAAGGGCAGTTAGCTTAGTACTAATCTCTGAACCTATTTAATGGAAAGTTTTATCTGAGAAGCTGACCAGTTATTGCAGAAGACTGTTATATTGCTTATTAGCAAGGTCAGGGTTTTCCATAGTTATCGTACAAATTTGTGTTAAGCCTGTGATGCGTGCTTTGCTGCCTTCCACAGAAGTGGATATCCCATATAATATTTATCTATTTTTCCTTAAAATTTCTGCATTATTTTTGTTAATACTGCAGTGTGCTACAGAGTTACAGGAATGTTATCCTCCTGACATACTTTTAGCAATTGTTTTGCATTTCCTTTCTTTTTTGGTGGGATGATCTCTATTAAGTTGTGTGTACTTATATGGAGCCTTCCTTTTTCATTTATACTGTGCATGATAGATGAATATATTCATAGATATTTTTTGCTAACAATTGTTTTTGGGTTACTTATGTATTTGTCTCCTTTTATGTTTCCTATCATACATGGCTATGGTGCCCAAGACATTTGCATCCACATAGGCGCCGGAACCAGAGGGCGAGGGGGATGGAGCACACCCCCCCCACACTTTTACAGCTGTAAGACCTGTAATGACATGAAGGATGCATGCATGCATTGAATTTAAATGCAAAAATGTGCCCGTTCACATCATTGCTGCCAGACTCAACACTAAGGCTCCATTTACTGAAGCTGCCCCGGTGTGTGTGTTAACACTCACAGGAAGACTGCTCATTTACTTAAAGCAACACCCACAGGTAAGCTTAAGGCTCCCTTTATGGTTTACTTCATTTATTTGCTGAATGAAGCTTAAGGCCCTGTTGTTTTATTTGCTGGTGCTTCGTTTTACTTTACTGATTAGCTGCTGGTGCTCCGTTTTACTGATTAGCTGCTGGTGCTTCATTTTACTGATTAGCTGCTAGTGGTACGCTGTTTTACTTATTAGTTGCTGCTGGTGTTCTGTTGTACTTATTAGCTGCTGCTGGTGCTCCATTGTACTTATTAGCTGCTGCTGCTCTATTGTATTTATTAGCTGCTGCTGCTCCGTTTTACTGATTAGCTGCTGCTGGTGCTCTGTTGTACTTGTTAACTGCTGCTGGTGCTCCATTGTACTTATTGGCTGCTGCTGCTGCTCCATTTTACAAATTAGCTGCTGCTGGTGCTCCATTGTACTTATTAGCTGCTGTTGGTGCTGCATTGTACTTATTAGCTGCTGCTGGTGCTCCATTGTACTTATTAGCTGCTGCTGGTACTGCGTTGTACTTATTAGCTGCTGCTGATGCTCCATTGTACTTATTAGCTGCTGCTGGTACTCCGTTGTAATTATTAGCTGCTACTGGTGCTCCATTGTACTTCTTAGCTGCTGGTATTCTGTTGTACTTATTAGCTGCTAGTGCTCCGTTGTACTTATTAGCTGCTGGTATTCCGTTGTACTTATTAGCTGCTGGTGCTCAGTTGTACTTATTAGTTGCTGGTTTTTGATGCCCCGGGTAATTTTTTGTTAGGATGTCAGGCAGCTATGTCACACTGTAATAAGGTCATCACTTCTAGGTATATAGCAGAACCTTTCAAAAATTATATTGGTGCTCAAGAGGTATGTTTGAAACATTTTTTTTGGCAGATCACCTAGAATGGCATTGCAGATGTGCTAGGAAACAGATCATAAGTGTGGGTATTTGGATAGTACACAAGTCTTTTCTTTGTGGCCTGCGAGCAGTGGCAATGTGAAAGACAATGCCATGCTTTAAGTTGCTTGAATATGGAAAAGAGTATACCACAGTGAAGAAAGAAACCAATTGTATAATTCCAGTCTGAAAATAAGCAAGATGTCTATAACCATTTGATATGTCAGGACCCACTAGATTGAGTCCCAAAACATGGAGACTGAATGGCCAAAATATGGACTTGTATACTACATAAGAGATGGCCATTTACCTATGATATTCCCTTTTCTTCAAGGTATGGTCACCTCAGAGTTGGTTTATATAACTTTGGGGTCTTGTGCCCCACATTAGGGGCTGCAGGGGGGCTAGCCTCCCTGCAAAAAAAAAAAATAAATAAATAAGTTTAAATGATAAGAATAATCCTTGAGATTCACTCTTTTGATGGACTTTTGGTCCTTTTTTTCAGTGAGTAGAAGTTGGCATTTTAAATTGCAAATCTTCAATAGGGAGCCAAAGAGGTCTAATAAGGTGAGATGCTACAGTTCAACTTGGGTGCCAGCTGCAACAAACAAAAAAAAAAAAACACGTGTTGTCTTTTCTAAGGTTTCTGGACTGAGAGCCTTTTCTCCATATTCCAATCAAGCATAGCTCTTATTATCTGTGAGCTATGAGCTCTTCAGCAAGATTCCTAATTGGGTGAGGTCCAATAGCATATGGCTTATATGGTTTATTTGGACATATTTCATTTGTTCACCAGTCAAAAAACACTCTTAGTAAATGGTGAGTCTGCATGTCATTGGGGACTGAGTATTCATTTTTCCCTGAGGTTATATGAACTTGGATTTGGAATTAGTTGGAATTAGTATATATTTGAAAGCATGTGCTAGGGGCCAAGCCTTCAAGTGAAGTGATTAACATTAAATGTTTTTTACATAATACTAATTACATTAGATAATTGTTAAATAGCTTCTATTATTTTATTGTATAATTAATTGGAGTTGTTCATTGGATGATGTGTATTAAAAATTAGGACATTTTTTATGTCCTTTATACTGAATAAGTCCCTTGTTGATGAAAGCACTTAATCTGTTTAAATACAGTTTTATATTTTTCCAGTGGTACTTTGTCTTGGATGAATTTTCTTGTGGATGACTTTATTTGTTCGTCCAACCTTGCTTTATAGTTGATTTGTGTCAAAGTGCAAAGTGAGCTGTGTCCCAAGTCAAATTTAATCTGCTGAGTGAAAGTGGACATAGCACATTTGACATTGAGGCATCACTTACCTATCACTAGAACTGCACACGCGCACTCACACTCACACACACACACACACACACACACACACACACACACACACACACACACACACACACCAGAGTGAGAATTGAGCACCCTACCTATCTACAGACTCTAGACATCAAAGTACATTTCACAAGTACCACAGGAGAAGTCTGAGTTTAATGTGAAAATGCATATTTTTAATTTGTTTACTGTTTGGAACAGGTTTAGGGATAAATGCATGTGTGCAGACAGGCCAACATAACAGCATTGTGCTTGTCTCATGTAATGACATACTTCTCTGTTAAGATTTATATACTGTCATTCATGTACATTGCAGTACTGGGAGGGGCATGTACCTATTTCACAGTATAGGGTGTCAAACTACAATTGCAAATGTAAAACATTGAGTTCTCAAGTGAGCATTCATGCCAGTTCATTCTGGGATGATTACATGCAAATACTAAACATTTATTGTGTCACTGCCATTTGACTCGTCTCGTGCTTGCACAATGTGCATTGACAATACAGACATTTCCTAAATATAACAGTGCACTTCAGAATAACAATGAGGAATTATGTATGAAAAGGTAACACAACATTGTAACACAGTTGCAAGTGTAACTGTAGGAGTGCAGACAACTATTAACAGACTACCTAAACTAAGTTAACATCACTTTGAAATCCAGATACCTTTGTTTCAAAATTGAATAAAGGCATACAGAAATTGTATAACCTACAGATATAATTGTTATTGTAAATATTTTTGTATTCTCTCCCTGAAGCTCAGTGCTGGAAAGCTCATTTGTGATGCTAATCCCAAAGTATTAGGGCATGTGTAGTTATATCTTGAAGTATTCAACTTCGAATGTGAATTCACTGAACTCTATGCTGCTGCTTGCCAGCCTTCATGCAAATGTGCAATATACACATACAACCATGTCTGAATTTGATGAAATACCGAACAAATATGTGTTATGGTCATGTGTCAGGTGTCATGATTTACACATTTGTAATAATAGTTGCAGTTCTTCAATCCTTATATGTATGAAACAGGTGTGTTCTGAAACACATGCAAGACAGGCATGTTATTGCTGATGGAAACATGTTTTATGGAAACTGATTGGGATCAAGGAGATTTATTTAATGACACAGAAGTTTTGGCAAGTGGTGGACAGCTGGTGACAGGACTACACATACAGACATTCAATGACATTAACTTATGGTTCATTTCTGTACATATTTGTGTTGTGTTGCTGTTTGATTTATTATTTATTTATTTATCATTTTGTTGACCAGGAAAGTCCAACTAGGACAGAGCCTATTTTCAGTGAAGGCCCAGGGAGAAATGCTCCAGATGCATGTCTTTGGATTGTGGGAGGAAACCGGAGTACCCAGAGGAAACCCACGCAAATGCAGGGGGAACATACAAACTCCACACAGAAGTCACTCCAGCTGAGAAACAAACCAGAGAACATCTTGCTGTGAGGTGACAATGTTAACTTCTGCACCACTGTGAAGTCCATGCTATACTCTTCATTACCCTTTATTATCATAATTATTCATGCAGGATCTGTACAAGACAATGTTTACAAAAGAGAAATGCACATTAAAACAGCATCAGGATAATATTTTGTCAAGAAAATGTGTAGCCAACAGTTATACTCACAGGAGTCATACCAAGCATTCCAAAACATTTTGTCATATATCTGGATTTGAACCTTGACATTATTCCAAGACAAATGTACAGATGTAAGTATTGAACCACACCACATAGGAGCTATTACATATGAGAACAGATTGAAGAAAAGGAGAATGCATGTATTACTCTTCATTACCCTCATGACAACTGTATGCTGTACTTTCAACTCTTCAGCTTGTTCAACAGAAGATTAACCTTACTATGCATAGCTAAGCACAGTAACTTGCAGAGCACCACAGTAATGCATCTGCAGGCAAAAACTCACAAGATTTTGACATAAGCAGTGTACTTCCATTTAGTCTAAGCTGTACTTGGTGCTCGGTGCCAGACATTCTGCAAATACAGTAGAGAAACACTGATGATACAGAAGGAATAAGATACATAGATGGGGAGAGCAAGGCAGGGACATGGTAACTTCTGAGTGAAGCAGGATAATGGTGGCTGAATACAATATGGAAAAGCTCACCCAGACTCTGCCACAATTTGCTGTGAGGGAAAGGTTAGTTTGCTTTTGCTTTCTTGTATTTTGTATTACTTCATTGCCTTCTATTTTGTATATTGTGATTTGTTTTCTTTACACTGTGTTTTACTTATATTCTGCTTTTAATTGCATATTAAAAATAGGAAAGAGACAACAGCTATGTCTCGTGTGAGTCACAGAAATTAGAACAGGTCAATTAAGAAGTCACACAGAAGTTATAACAGGTCAATTAAGGGTAATTATCTGTGAAATGAGGGTGGAGCTAGGACCTAAACCTTCTATTTAAGGGGCAAACTAAAACATTTCAAAGCTTTAATGGAAAAGCTCACCCAAACTCTGCCACAACTTGCTGTGAGGGAAACATTAGTTTGCGTTTGCTTCTTATATTTTGTATTACTTTATTGCCTTCTTCTGTTTTGTATATTGTGATTTGTTTTTCATTACGCTGTATTTTACTTGTAGTCTGCTTTTAATTGATGTGTCTTTTGTGAGCCAGATGGAAATTTTGACCCCCCCCCACCCTGCTGCTGCTGTGTTCTTAAACTCAACTGTATTTCTAGTTGCTTGCCCCTTATGTTAATTTGATCACATATCTCCTTCAATCACCCCTTTCTTTGGCTGTTGTAAGCACAAAATTATCATTTTGTGAAATCATTCCCCATCAGCTATTTAAATTTATTGGTCATACCACTGTATTCCATAGAACCAGAATACAAAGTGCCCACCTCCTTTCAGTCTATCTTGCACTTTTAAAATTAGTGGCTCTGTACTTAGATAGCTAAAGCTTAAGTTAGCCCCTCTTTCATATCTAACTGCTTAGTGGGCACTGCAGTGCTTTGGATATTAACCCATGTTTCTATCTTATCTTTAAAATCTGCAACATCTATTGAAACACCACCAATTGTTGGACAGCCCACATTCTGCCTCTCAGTAGTCATCTTGGGATTAGTGCTGCTGTTTTCTCCTGGTGAGAGATGGAACATAGGGACATTATTTCCTGGAGACAATTGATCAGTGGAAAGCTTAATAACTTCATAGGTGACAGCTTGGAAAATGTGCTTATATTCTGCACCTGGTGAGAGAAGGAGCTGAGTGCATTGATTCCTGACTATTTCTGGTTGGGTAGTGAGTGTCTGTATTTAACATTCCTGATTGGTCTGGTTGCTATTTAAGGCATCTACTAGGAAAAGGGTACAACAAGCCTACAGACCCTTGCACCATCTAGTACAAGACTGTGGATCACCAAACAGGCTATGGCCTGCTGATCATCTTGGGATTGGTGCTAATGTTTTGCTTCTGGTGAGAGAAGAAGCAAAGGAGCATTGTATCCCAGCAGAGTGAAGCTGTGGTGAGACTAGCACTAGTAGTTACCAGGCAGTAGCCAATCCAGCAACTGCTCTCTTTTCATCCTTTTTGACAAGCTAATTCTTTGTTTTCAGTAAGTACTGCTTGATTTGCTTCTAACTTCAGAATATTTGCTTAAATACTTCATCCTTAAATTTTCAGGGTCTACTTATTAGTTTCCCCTCAAGTGTTTGGCAGTGCCCTATACAGAAACAAACATCTTGAGTGACATTTTTCCTGTAAAAGCATGATTGAAATTTCACCAATACCTAGTTTCACACAAGACAACTAGTTTGCAGAGACAGGCTTTGTCCCCAGAGTTGCAAATTGGATACTCTTGACATTGTTTTATATTCCCACTTCAACTGTCTAATCAATAAAAAAGGGTCTGCTTCCACGGATTTGAACTTTCCGATTGTCTCTGTTACCAGCTTGGCGGATAGGGGCATCCTGAGGCAATGTAGAAATTGCCTCATGTTTACTGACAATCAGTTAATTCTCAAACAAACTGATATGGTAGGTGAGGGATGTGTTTACACAATATCACTGGAGGCAAAGCTCTTACATAAAAATAGTCCTAATGTCAATAAGGTTGTCAGTAGTACACAAGCTGTCCCATTCACACACAATTCAAAGATGATATATATATAGACCTGCATATGCTGAAGCACTTAAATATAATCTTCCTAAACCTCAATGACCTTCTAGACAAAGTACGCATAGTAAATACCCTCAGCAGTCCTGAATGCACTCTTTCAAAACAACACCCACATCAATGCATACACCCATATCTCATGGAGCCCCAACCTCTAAGCCCACAAGGCAAGCCACCACATAATCCAACATTCTGGTCATTGGAGATTCCATCATGAGACACATTGATGTCCCCAGTCACCAGGTTGTCTAAGGAGAAAGACATGGTTGGTTGCTCATCAGTAGTTAGGATCTGCCACATTATGCATGCACTCAGGTCATTGGACCACAAGTACCTGTATGAATCAGTCATAGTCCATCTGGGTATAAATGACCAGAGACGTACCTCCCTAGACTACATGAAGAGAAACATCATAGAGATCTCAGAATATATATCCCAGGCTAATACGAGCTTAGTATTGACCAGTGTTTTACCTTCTCCAAGGATGATGCCACAATATGAACAACAGATGACTGACTTTAATAATTGGCTTATTTTCTGGTGTCATTCTAAGGTGGTGCAGTATTTGTCAACATGGAAGAAGATGGTCAACAGACCATGCTGCTTTGCCAGGGATGGTCTGCACCTCTCACCTCTAGGTTTTCAAATATTAGCTAAAACATAGTCTTCCACCATAGTGCCTTTTTAGGCAATGCCAAAGTGAAAGTGCTTCCAACATAGCAAAAGAAAACCAAGAAAACAAGGAATTACTGCTCAGTTTTAGCAGTCTAAATAAAAAAACTCCACTCCCTAGAAGCTCTCTTTCCCCAAAAAATTCTGATGTCTGTGCGGTCAATCAGACATGGTTTAAAACCATAGAGAGCACACTGGCAGTGCAAAGTTATAATGCCTTCCACACATTTAGACCAGCTACTGCACAGACATGGACTAAAGGTGGAGGTGTCTCAATTTACATCAAAAATAAATATACCTCAAGGCTGGTAAAAGAACAATGCATTTGAGCTACTCGATGTTTAAATTACCATAGGCAGAATCCAGTACTACTTATTTGTGAGCTATAGGTAATTTTCTATGACCTAGGAAACCCATACCATGCATTTAAACTTATTGGAAACACTCACCATCCAACCTAATACCATATTCATTTCAACTTTAATTGCATTACTATTAACTGTGAATCCTACACGACACTCAATGTATAGGCACAGAGATTCCTGGATTTTGTAAACACAAACTCCCGGGACCAGATTGTCAATACACCAACCAGGGGTGCAACCATACTGGATCTGGTCCTCACTAATTTGGGAGAGCGCTGCACACACCCTATTGTAATGTCTTCCCTGATAAGGTCAGAACATGAAATGGTCTCCTTTGAAGTAAAAGTAAAACCTGGACCCACAGCTAACCCTGGAATATTCAGGAACTACTCTAAGGTTAACTTCCTGTGATTAAGTGATAACCTGGCAAAATTTCAATCGCCCATAAACCCTGAGAACACTGCTGCCTATGCAGAAACATTCTCAGAAATCCTATACAAGCATGTTAATAGTTGCATAGAGACAGTTGTACCCACCATGAAGAAGTACATAACTAAATCAGAAAAAAAATCACCCTGGTGAAATCACAAAATCAGAAGACTATAACAGAAGGAAGAAAATCATGTCAAAATTAGGAGGGGCAGCACACAGCAGGATAAAAGTACTCTCAGCAAACTAAACAAACAACTCAAATGACAAACAAAGTCTATCAAAGCCAATTTTGAGGTAAATTTGGCCTCTCAGGCCAAGAACAATCATAAGGCATTCTTTTTTTATTATTATTTTAATTTGGCTTTAAAACAATAAATTCTTCATTCGGCTTTTCCCGGTTAGGGGTCAACACAGCGGAATTCCGGTCCGCTAATGATTGGCAGTAGATTTTTATGGTGCTGAGGTGCCAGCCTGACACCCAGCCTTCAATGAAGGCACACCCATTCACGGGAGAGCCTCTTGCTGTGAGGCGACAACGCTACCGCTGTACCACCGTGGCATCATGGCTTTAAAACAATAAATAAACAAATCAATTATAAAACAAACAACTATTTACATAGGTCCAATCAATGCATCAGAGTTATACATATCGACAACAATTAATATTTTTTCAAGGAAGTCTTTAAGTTTAGGCCAAGATTTATATGAATGTGTAATATTAGAAGTTTACATCTTTATAGTATGCAATTCACTACTGCAAACAATTTTTGCCATACTAATAAATTCAACACTAGGCGGGGTAACTTTACTTTTCCAGTTTTTAGTAATTGCTTTTCTGGCTATAGCAAGAATAGAAAAAAGAAGACACTTGGGTTTTTGGAATTATCTCAGGAATTGGAGCCATACCTCTCAATCTCTTACAGCAAGAAATCTGGACAAAGCCATAAATAGGGACAATTTTTAAATATTTCTCTTACAAACTTAGAAAGTTAATAGAATAACAGGGTTTGCCTTAGCATGAATTTTTTTGAAGGACATGAATTATGAAACTCAAACATCTGTCATTATTTTCTAACTTCATTCTTTAATAATTTACCACTAATTTGCCAGAATACCACAATTTTATGAAAAATTGACCAAAAATATGAGGCCAAAATATGGACATTCTGAAAAAATTAGTACAGTTAAGCGCTATGATTGGAGCATTAAATAAACTAAAGATTTAGAAATATTACATCTATCTTACCATAGAGCTTGAATGAAGTTATTCATTTCTTTCAAAAAAGTGGAGGTAATCAAGGGCCCGAAACACTTCTAAATGCCAATCGTAATCCCTTCCAATGACCAAAACAATTAACTGGACTTCCATAAAAGGCATACACCACAAGCTGATACAATCCAAAAACAAGTGTGAAACCATGGTTTTCAATGGTGACTCACAACATGACTGAAATATGACTAACATATCCCTTACTATCAAGATGCCAACAGCTGATACCTTGTTTTCCTCAAAGAAAGGGTAATAGGATGATTCACAGACATAAAATACTATTGCATGGCTACAAACTGGAAAAGCTGTGGTTTCACTATTCTGGTCAGTCTAGGAGCAGTGTGTGAAATTTTTGCATTAATACTGTAAAGATAAACTTGTATTCAACAAAAGTGTAATGTGATGCAAGACTAAATATCCATTTTTAAGATCCTCTTTCAAACATATAGGAGGATCGCAGTCCCCCCTGCTTTACGGTTCCGTTTAGTATTTAGCACATGGTTTGATGCTGTCATTTGATTGTTTGACATTATTTGTGTAAAAACGTGATCTATGACAAATGGGGTCCCTCTTGCTGTCATTTGCCTAAAGTCCTGCTTCTCTTTCTTCTTTGTGGTTCAGTCTCACCAGAAATCTGATACTTATGTATTTACAAATTTAGACGCCTTACTATAGTTAAACATAAGAACTTGTCGCTAAAACATAATGATTTACAAAACGGAATAAAAGTGGTGGCGATAATGCATAGGTACCAAATATTTCTTAAAAGGCATACCATATATGTACAGGCAGAACAGCAGAGTACTATATGTGTGTATGAGTGTGTGTGTGTGTGTGTGTGTGTGTGTGTGTGTGTGTGTGTGTGTGTGTGTGTGTGTATGTGTGTCTGCGTGTGTGTGTATGGGCGTATGTGTGAGATACCTGAATATTGGTATATGCTCAGGTTGTGCATGGTGCAGATGTTGTCTCATATAATATACTTGCTGAATGGCTTTTAATGTAAATAATTATATAAATGGGTACAGAAATCGAGTGTTATATTTTTTTCTATTCTTTATGTCTGCTCGTTCGTGAAGTTATTACACCACTCTATAGTCGGTAAATGTGCTGGTTCGCTTTGGATTTCAGCACACTGGCTACAGTTCATTCTGTGACTCTTATGGTATTATTTAGGTATACTAATAGTGTGAATGAATAATATTCTAAGTCATAAAGTCTTATAAAGGTGCTTATTCATAATTAATTGATGTTTATGTTGCTTTTCTATGTAACAATACTTCACGAAGCATATTCCCTACAGTAGCGCCCTTTGAACACTAGATGGCAACAGCTGCAAAGGGACATAGCGAAAACACCAGCTGGTTTATTTTTGTAACTATTTATTTCAAAAAGATAATCAGAGGAAATACATTAACAGTGTGATGTCTAAAAGTGTAATGCTTTAGAATGTCAGATCGCAGTGACTTCATTTTACAACATTTTTTATCAAAGCATCTATGGAGTCAATATTAATGTTCATTATTTAAAATTATAATCTTCCTGTCGCTGGAAAGCAAAGTAATTGTTATGTCAATTTTGCCAGCTTTGTATAACTGCAAGTTTCACTAAACCACCTCTATCTTTCTATTATAGGGATTTTTCTAATATGAAGAAGTTATGATTAAAAACAGGTGATTATATGTGCTGTGCAGGAAAGCAATGAGTTTGTGGGCTAAATATCAATATGTTAGTTTATCCAGAACACATTATCATTAAAATTTTTGTTATAAGTAAATTTTTGAACTCCATCGGTTCTCTAGATGCGTTTCTCTCTCTTGTTAAGATATCTGATTATTTTGGTGTTCATTTATATCTAAACTATATATCTAGTTATCATAACACACATATTTTACTATTGTTTTGTAAGCAAATATTGATGTTGTTGCGATATTACTGAAAAGTACTTAATTTTATATTTCATGACAGGTTTTTATGTATATATATATATATATATATATATATATATATATATATATTATATATAGTTTGGATTCTTAGTTAGGTAAGTTATGATTTCATGCAGTGTGATAGCTAAATGTTTGTATTATTTTAGTCTTGACATAGGGAGAGATGAAACAATATATCAAAATATATGCTCTGAGAAGTTTCCTTATTAATTTGAAAATTACAATACCTATGGTAGTTGATACTCTGCCCATCTTACAGGAGTCTAACACAATACTTCAGCTGCCCAAGAGATGCTTATGATAAGGAAATGTTTAGATAAGCTTTGAGCATAACTTGAAGAAAAGATTAAAAGAAAAGAAAATAGATCTATACATTATATAATAGTTATCTCCTACATAATTTTAGAAGTAGGTAAGATAATATCTAAATGAAGTTTTTTTTAATAGATTTGAAATATAACAAAAAGATGAAAAAAGAAGAAAAATTATAAGATAAAAGAATTCTTAAAAATATAATTTTATTATTAATATCTTTTAAAAATATAACCCATAACGTTTCTGGTACAATTATTCATATCTATTTATTTATTAACTTTTAACTTTTAAAATGTTATTTTTATTTTATTTTATTTGTACAAGTGCTCTATTTATAGAAATGTTTGAACTCTAAGGTTGTGGTCATAATTTAATTATTTAATAGACTCATAGTAAGATGTATAGATCTTGGAGAGTTAATAAGGTCTAGTTTGTTGGTTTAATAATATATTAGGTAGCTGCATTGGTGAATAGTCTTGTGCACTAAGGATGATAGCAGGTGGTTTTGATTTATTCATCAATCCAGGAACTAGATGTTTCATGGTTAGTTCTGTATATAGTTATGTTTTTATGTTCTCTGAATTTTATTTACTGTTTAAGTCCAAAATAGTATATAATTGTCAAAAGTATAACTTAATTAATGTCTGTGTTTAAATGTTTATATTTGAATGTAAATGGTCTTAACAACCTACTAAGAGAGGAAGATTGACTAAGTATCTCACTTCTAATAAAGCTGATATTGTATTTATGCAAGAAATGCATATTATTCAGAAAGACTTAGACAAAATATCTTTTAATGGATATAATATTCTAGCCAAATCTCATTTCCAAATTAAGAGAAGAGGAACAATGATTTTGTGGAAGAAATCTTTACAAGTTCCTAAAATAATTGATACTTTCACTGATAAAAATCGCATGTTATGTTTAGTAGTATTGGAATTAAATAAGAAATATTTCACATTAGCCAATGTTTATTGGTTACCTGGTATTGGTGCTAAATCAGCAAATAAATACTTGGAAATAATATCAGCAAAATCCAAAGGAGATATCATCATGGCAGGTGATTTTAATTGTATCTTGTAAGTTAAAGATACTACTAAAAGTAGTAATGTTAAGATACAAGCCCCAGCTAAAAAAAATGATTAGTTTTGCCTCATTATATAATCTTAAAGATATATATATGTGATCAAAGAACATGGTTCTCTTAATTTTACACACTTCTCTTATAGATATGGCACTCAGACAACCATTGATAAAGTGTTTATATCAGATAACTTAATACCTAAGACGCATGATGTTTTCATCACTTCCTGCCCTCTGTCAGACCACAATGCCATAATATTTAAAATTAATATTAAACCGAATGATCTTATTCATTAGCAGAGACTACCAGCTTATATTATTAAGATAAAGGGATTTAAGGAATGGTGTACAAATGAATTGAATTATTTCCTTGAAATTAATAATAATATTAATACAAATAAAATATTTATTTGGGACTCTTTAAAGTCTTATCTATATGGGAAAATAAAAATCTGGTATTTACATAAGAGGAAAGAATGGGACAAAGAATTAACCACCATACAATTGAAAATTGACACTTTAAAAATGAAACTACACCCTAAAGATATGGGCTCTAACTTGGAATTAAAACAACTAAATCTTGACTATTTAGAAATCCTTAGTCATAAAGTAGCAATTAATTTAGAAAGATTAAAATTGCAAGCATATTCCTCCAACCCCAAACATATGCACAGATTAATAGTTAAGGTGAAAAATTTGACTAAAAATAGACATATAACAGAGATTATAGATACCTCTAAACACAAATCAAAACATTTTTCAGATCTAACAGAAATTTTAGAGATTTTTTGTTCCTATCATGAATCCATGAATAAAACACATTTAAACTTTACTAAGAGCAATTCAAAAGTAGAATTTTTAAGAAATAATTTCAATAACAAACTTTCTAAGGAACAAAACAATAGATTACTTAAATAAATATCATTGATGGAAGTTAAAGATAGAATACAAAACCTTAAAAATAATAAAGCCCCTGGTCTTGATGGTATAATAGGTGAATTATATAAATTCTTCCCTGATAATGTTTTGAAAGTATTAGTAATAGCACTTGAAGAATTTCGAACATGTGGTAAACTTTTTCCTTCATGGAAATATTAATTCATTTCTCCCATTCTAAAGCAGGATAAAGATTCTAAACTTGTTTCCTCATATTGTCCCATTTCTTTGTTAAATATTGATTATAAAATATTCACTTCTCTATTAGCTAATAAACTAAATCAAATGATGCTGACTTTAATAAACATTGATCAGGCAGGTTTTATATTAAACAGAAAAGTTCATGATAATATTTTTAGACTTCTCACATTAATAGATTTTGCAAATAATAAAAGAAATAACTTTCAGTCATTAGTCTAGACCTAGATAAAGCATTTTATTCTATTAATTGGACATATTTATACATGGTACTAGAAGAATTAAATTTTTCTTCTGATTTTATAAATGTATTAAAGAAACTATACGAAAGTTCTATAGCTTATATTAAAACTGGTGCCTTTTTATCTGGTCCACTTAAAATACTAAAAGGCACTAGACAATGTTGCCCTTTGTCTCCTTTATTATTTGCATTATCAATAGAACCCTTTGCCAACTTTATAAGAAACAATGTTAATATAAAAATTTTGAAGTGGATGCAAACTATTTCTCTAAAATTCTACTTTTTGCTGACAACATCTTATTAACAATTGGCAATATTGATTTATCTATTGACCATGTTATTAAATCATTAAAACTCTTCGAAGAGATTTCAAGCCTTGGATTTAATCAGAATAAAACAGAAACTATTCTTATAAATAAAGAAATTAAGTAACACCTTATCTATTCATAATAACTTTAATTGGACTAATGACAAATTTAAATATCTAGGGATCTATATTCATACTAAATGGAAAGACACTATAAAAACAAATTATAAAATTTTGTTGGAGCAAATTAGAGAGCATATTATTAAATGAAATAAAATGCTCCTTACCATGGAAGAAAGATTATCCCTGATAAAGATGATTTCATTACCAAAAATTATATTTTTTCTCCAAGCGCTATTAGCTCATCCTTCTAGGAAGCAACTAAATTATTTAAATTCTTTATTAATTAAATTTCTATGGCATCCCCAAAATAATGAGAATTAAATATGATGGACACTATAAAAACTGGACTGAAGGAGGAATTGCTTTTCCTAATTTTGAACTTTATGCAGATGCTATTATTCTTAATATAACAAGTTTATGGTTAAGCCTGAAATACTCTTCAAATTGGAAAAATTGACATAAAGCAATCCTATTAAGTAATATTGACTCTGTACCTAAGGGTATGGATTGCTCTGAAAATATTAAGTTTTTCATAGTAATTAAAGAATTCTTTTTTAATAGTGAGGTGAAAATTTTTAAATGTATTCCTACAATTAATTATATCTTACAAAAGTAACAAATAAGAACTTACTAACTAATAATTTGTCCATCTTAATGTTCCCAATAATCTTAACTAATGGTTGTTTGGACTCTTTTAACATGGCGAAAATAAAAATTATGGAAGAAAATGGTTTAATATTTTGGCACCAATTTTTAGGAGACAATAATATTCATGATATCACTTATCTCTTAGCCAGATATAATGTCTCCCATAATAATTGGATAAATATACAAATCTTTAGAGAATTAATTCTAACGGAATCAAAAAGATATCACTTTTATGGTATAACAGACCTTCCCAAAAAGTTATCTATCTTTTTTGAATTTTCCCATTTAGGATATAATAACGGTATTTCATTATCAAGATTTTATAGTATTCTTAAATCTGATTTAACAATATCAGAAAACAATTTATGGAACTATATGATTAATTTCAATAACACACAATTATCAGAAAATGACAAAATATTATTTCTTAAATCTGTACATTATACGTCTTCATCTACATATTGGAAATTTTTCACTTAGAAATGTATCCATAGAAGTGTTATTACACCACAAAAAGCCACTAGAATAAACAGAAAGGACACTTGTAGATGTTGTAGATGTAATGAGTTATTAGATGCTGATTGTGCACATATGTTTTTAGAATGTAGAACAGTAACACCATTTTGGATTGAGTTTAAAAACTTTATTAAAGCTTTGTGGTCAGACAGATGCAAATTTTCTAATTCATTGTTGCTTTTTAATGCTCCAATGCCAAGGTATGTTCATTAAATCAAATGAAACTTCTTTGGACCCTTCTTGCTATAGCAAGAAAAATCATTACCAGGAAATGGAAATGTAGAAATATTCTGTCTTTTAATGAATTTATATCTCTTACTAAGATTATTTGTAATAGGCAATTACAAATAGCTTTGTTACGTACTTCAAATGTGTCTCATAAACAAATTGCATGGATAAAGCTCAAAAGATTATTAGACAAAATTTAATCTTTATTGAAGACTTAGCAACTATTTTGGACTCTGTATATAGTTTGTATATAGTTTGTGTTAATACACTGTGTTTCATTACTTGTGAAATTTATGTAATTGTTTTTACTATTTTAAAACCAATAAAAAAAAAGAGGAGGTGACTTCACAATCATATACCATTTGTGTCCAATCAGCTATTATTTCAAAATCACATCTCCAACATTTCATTCTATTTGATTTATACATAACTGTAATTTAGTTAGGAGTGACTAAAGCTCTGTGTAAGAATTTTCAAGTGAAAAATTTCCAATATAATGAAAATGTTGTTTTATCTGTAGGTTTTGATATTATTTTCTTGTATTCTTATAGGTTCATAGTCCATAGGTGTGTACTAGGCTAATGGCCCTGAAGCCTTTACAAGCATAGCCCATAGGATTGGATTTCCCATCCACTCATAAAGATTTCTCTTGAAGAGGGCCCACTCCACTTGACATGTATGGGAAGTGTATTCCATAGCATCGGCAGTCTCTGGGTTATGAACCTGTCCCTCCAGCTTGTTCTGTTGATTGTGATAATGAGGTTGAGGTCTCTGATGTAGTGTGGGGGGATTGGGATTTCTTTATATGTAGCATTTCTAACAGAGCTGGGTTAGACATGGCTTTGTAAGTCAAGCAGAGATCGCCTCAAGTAGGCTATATGAGACAGAGTATAGTTGGAGTTTTTTGAGTCTGTCCATATAGGACAAGTATTTAAGGCCCATAATCCTATTTTTGAGGTACTTTTATGACCTCTCCAGTTGTTGCAGGTGTCTAGTGAGGTACATGCCAAATGGGACATTGTACTCAATGATTGGCCTAATGAGGGAAGAGTAGAGGGAGAGAAATTACTTCTTTCTTCCTGGATGTAAAACCCTTAGTAATGAGATGTGCTACATAGAAGGACTTTCTGACCACAGTGGCAATGTGGTGATCAAAACATAGGTTGCTGTCAACCTGTGTTCCTAGATCTCTTATAACACCTTCTATGTTCAGTGGACTACCATCGATGTGGTAATTAATGGGAACTAAGTTTTTCCCAAAGGGGATGAAGACTCATTTTTTGGCATTGAGCTTAAGGCCATGGCTCTGACACCAGTCGTTGGTCTCAGTGAGGCCTTTTTGTAGGATGTCAACATCACTTGGGGAGTTATTTATGGCTCCCAACTTGCAATCATCTGCAAAATTTGTCAGCTAGAGTCCCTTCGTGTTGTTCTGGACTTCAGAGAAGTAGATAACAAACAGGAGAGGACCCAGAACCAAACCCTGTGGGACTCCATTCGTGACTGGTTGGCAGTCTGACTTGGAGTCAGCTACTCTCATACTGTGGATTCTATCTGTGAGCCAGTTTGCAACCCACCTAGTGATATAGGGGTTAATGCCTAGCTTAGTGAGCTTTTCTATGATTCCTGAGTGGGGAATGGTATCAAAGGCCTTGGCCAGATCAAGGTAGGCTGTATGAACCACCTTGCCTTCATCCACAGTTCTGGTGACTGACTCAAAGAAGTCGACCAGGTTGAGAAGGCATGATCTACCCTTCACAAAACCAAACTGTGTGGGATCCAGAGTTTGGAGATTTCCTATATCCTTGTTTATTAGGTCAATGATGATGCATTCCATAGCTTTGCATATCAGACACGTCAGGCTAATGGGACAATAGTTCCCAGGGTCTGTAGTCGCTCCTCCTTTGTGGAAAGGGATAACTATAGAAGTGCCCATTCGGTAGGGACAAAGCCTGAAGTGAGGCTATTATTGAACAGGGCACACAGGTGAGGAGCCAGTTCACTCTGTAGTTCATGTAGAACACAGCCAGGGATATTGTCAGGCCCCATAAAAGGTGTATTCTTGGCCTTGGACAGTGCTGCTTTAACCTGTGCAGCAGTAATACTGGGTGCCTGGCAATCTACTGGTATTGTGATTGGTCCTTTGGTGGGTGAGAGAGGGGTAAAGTTGACACTGAATCTGTTGGCCAGTATATTGGCAATATCTGTTGGCGCGGTATTGGAGGTACCATTGTGCAATAGCTCCGAACAAATCTGGGTATTGCCATGGAGATTCTTTACATAACTATAGAAGACTTTGTGGTTGTCTTTACTACCTGCTGCAATTCTGTTTTCATAGCTAGCTTTAGAAGATTTGATGAGGGACCTCAACTTTTTGTTGAGGCCGATAAGGGAGTTTTTCCAGTCTTGGGACTTCACCTTATTCTGCATCAGTTTCCTCCTTCTGTTGTAGAGTTTGTTTATGGCAGGGGACCACCAGATTGGCTTCCTTTTTTTGGAGGAGAGCATCTTGGTTCTATTGGGTTTGGCGAGATCCATGCATTTGCGTACGTGTTCGTACAGGAAATTAGTGTATGATTTGGCGGTCATGCAGCTGTTCTACAATTGCATGGGTGCCGTGGAGTTAGCCACCTCTGTTTTTAGCAGCCAACAGTTTATTTATTTATTTATTTATTTATTTATTTATTTATTTGTCATTTGTTGACTGGGAAAGTCCACTGTGCCTATGAAGAGCCCATTTTCAGTGGAGGCCCGGGGAGAAAAGCTCCACAATATTACATACAAGAAATAATAAAATACAAATGAAACAATGTTAATACATAACAAATTCGCTTATAAAGCAAGTGTAAGAAGCATATGTGTAACAGAGATAATGCACATTAGCTATAAGCACGTTAACTACAAACAAAGGTCTTAGTCTGTTACAGATGATTGGATGAACGTAATGTGGGAGGTCAATATCATGTGGAAGAAAGTGATAGTAGAAGAGGTAAAGTGTGAAGATGTGATAGTAGATATGGCAAAGTAAATAGAAGTCAGTTGTGAGCAAGAAAGAAGAATGCAGAAGTATATGGGTTATGAGCAAGAGTATAGGTATATATTAGTGTGGGGCTAGAAGCAAAGGAGTATAGATATACAAGTACAAAGCAAGAGGAAAAAGAATGAGTTAGAAGTATGAAGTAGGTGGGAGAGAGAAACAGAAAGGTAATAGACAAGAGTTGAAGATAATATTAAAAAAGGTTGATAGTGATAGGTTTCCAGAGTGTGATATCAGGTGTTTGGGTGTTTTGGTGGGGTACAGGAGCATATCCAGTGAGAGAGGAGATGTACTTCTAAGGACTTTTTGAAGAAGGAATGATTGTTGATAATTCTGAGAGAGGGAGGAAGAGCGTTCCATAGCTTGGAGATGGCATAGGAATATAGCATTTTGCCAGCTGAGAGTTTGGGTTTCTCTATAGACAGCAGCATTTTGTTTTCTGACCTGAGGTGGCGAGTGGGATGGTATGTGGTCAGCATGGATGACAGGGAAGAGCTGCTTTCTGGTTGGAAAATTAACTTGTGGGCTGTGGTTAATTGTAGGTAAGTAAGGTGGTGGGGAGATTCTAGCCAAATGAGCTGATGCAGTGGAGAGCAGTGGTGTGTAGAGTATTTTGAGTTTGTAGCAAATTTGGCAATTTTTTTGTAGCAGGTGTCAAGCTTACTTTTTAGGGAGGATTGTAGGTTGATGAAGATGGGGGCACCATACATCACAGTAGGGAGAAGAAATGAAGAAGCTAGGGCCTTTTTAGTTGAGAGGCTGAGGAAGTAGTTGTGCCTGTATAGGGCACCAAGCTTTTGATGTGTCTTCTTGATATTACTGTGGATATGAAGGTCAAAAGTTAAATTGTCATCGATAATGACTCCTAGCAATTTTGTACTAGGGACCACTTCTAAGACAGTATTGTTTTGGGAAGTGACAGTAAATACAGATTTATCGATATGGCTAGTTTTTGAGGGGGTAAATAACAGGAGTTTAGTTTTATTGGGGATAAGGGCTAGGTGACTCTTGGTCATCCAGTCCTCAGTAGAGTTGAATGCTTCTTGGGTCAGATGCTGTAATTTGGTGAGAGATTTTGCGGAGCTTTGGAGAAGTTTTTATGGTGGTTACCTTTGCAGGGGGTTGTGGGAGGGATGTGGATTTCTAAGGTGATTAGTTTGTGGTCAGATCTAACCAGGGAAGAGTTGATTATTGAAGTAGAGCAACGTTCGCCCATGTTAGTAATGACCAGGTCAAGGATGTTGCTACCTCTAGTGGGGGTAAGAATGAGCTGGTCCAAGGCATTGAAAGTAATGAATTCCAGGAAACGTTGGGCAAGTGTATTGGTACATGAGTAGTTTTCCCAGTTAATGGAGGGGTAGTTGAAGTTGCCCAGTATGAGATTGTTAGGTTGGACCCTGCAGTAGACCCATAATGGCAGCATACCCCAGGGATCGGTCTTGGGGCCTTTGTTATTCAGGATATACGTCTCTGAGGTGCAGGCCAAAGCCAGTGGGCTATGGCTGACCAAGTTTGCAGATGACTGCAAGCTGAGCGCAGGCATCAATTCACTATGTGATGTGAACATCCTCCAAGAGTGTCTCACCCAAACAAATGGCTGGTGCCAGAAACATGGCTTCAAGCTGAATGCCAAAAAATGCATAATCATTCCCTTTGGGGAGAGTGATATCCCCACATATTATCACATTAATACCAATGTCCTAAGTATAGAATCAGTAGTGAGGTATTGGGGCACCCAGGTTGATAGCAACCTGACTTTTGAAAGCTTTCTACATGGCCCATCTCATACGAGTATCACAAAGAGGTCATAAGATTCCTGTATTCTTCACTTATAAGGCCAATTATTGAGTACAATGCCCCCTTCAGCATGCACCACACAAAGCACATACAACAGCTGGAGAGACCACAGAGGTTCCTCACCAGGAGAATCCAGGGCCTCAAACAGCTACCCTACACAGATAGGCTAAAAGCCTTGTCCTTCTACTCAGTTTCATACAGACTCCTCAGAGGTGACCTCTGTCTGGCATACAAAGCAATCTCAGACCCCGCCTTGATGGGACTGCTGCATATCCACAAGTCAAGCACCACTCAAGCAACCCATATGTGTGAACTCAACCTGGTCTATGATATCAATAGGACTTGTTGGTAGGACAGATTTGTGTCCCAGAGACTCCCCCATCTGTGGAATAGACTCCCTCTCAACATCAAGCAGAGTACCTCATTATCCCTTTTTAAGCAAAACCTGGATAACTGGATGGGAAACAGAAAATTCACCCCTGGGATTCCACCTGTGTCCCTGCTGGACAGGGGCTCTGAGTGCTGACTTGTCTAACATGGACTAAATTCTTGGCTAGGCTTATAAAGGCCCCAGGACCAATAACCTAGTAACCTCCTATGATCCTATGAGCCTATGATAAGCATTAATCATTCTTCCATGGTAAAGAATTTGTTCCAATTTGTGACTAAACTTAAAATTTTATCAACAACCTATTGAAAGTTTGTTTTTATCATTACTTTACTATTAGACATAATGGTTATACCAAGGTATTTCATTTGATTAATATTCCAATTGAAATAGAATATTTTTGTATGAATTGCTTATTTTTTATTAATTAATAATGTAGTTTTATTATGATTAAATCTTCAATTTGAGATTTCTTCAAACTGACTCATAGAGTGAAATATATGTTCTAATAAATTCTCTATATTTCCTATTGTTAGTAAAATATCATCAGCAAAGAGATGAATCTTTAGTTCAAAATCTTCTTTTATTTCGATACCATTAATGTTCTTATTGGCTCCAATACTATTAGCTAAGGGTTTTATAGCTAATGCAAAAAGTAAAGGTGATAATGGACAGCCTTGTGTTGTGCCTTTCTGTAATTGAAAGGAATTAGAAAGAAACATAACCTATTTAAACATAAGCACAAGAGTTGTTGTATAACTTAGAAATTAATGCAGGTGAGAAATTACATGCTTTAAGTGTTTTAAGCAGGTACGACCAATTAACTAAGTCAAAAGCCTTATCGAAATTGAGAGTAATGACAGAAAGTTCTTTTTTATTTTTATTTGCATTGTACTACTAATAGTATACTTGGCATGCAATAGCACCAAGGAAATATATACTATGTTATAAATGAAGTGTAAGAAATATAGCTTTTTACATATATAAGTTATTATTGGAATGATATCAAATAATTAGAGTAACATTCACACTTTTACAAGTTAAACCTGGATCACAAGTTATTATTGGAATGATGTCAAATAATTAGTGTAGCATTCATACTTTTACCAGTTAAACCTAGATCACATATAACTGTCATTCTTTTAATGCAAGTTTATATGCTATGTCTCCTTTAAAAAATGGCAGTCTGCTTTATATTAAACATCTCATATAAACAGTACTTACCTAATCATTAAATGTTGTTTCTTTAAATACAATAGCTTTTTAATTGTTAAAATACTTTGAAATGCTTTTTGTTGTTTTAGTGATTTGGAGTTTGAAGGATTGATGTGTAATGTAGAGGTAGCCTGGATTCACTTACGAGCATTTTTTATGTGAATTGCAACTAATGGACTGTTCATTTACAATGCATTCTTTTGTTATGCCTGTGACCTCAAAGGCAATATGCAATTGTGTACAGAACTCATTGTAAATGGAACCATCTATACAGAGCCCGATGATATAGCAAACATACTGGCCAAGAAATTCAGCTCTAACTTTACCCCTCCCTCTCCCTCAACCTTCCCTCAGGAAATACCATAAATTACAACTCCCCCTGCTATCACTATGGAACAGGTCATTAATGCTCTATCTAAGGCCAAGAATACTGCATCAATGAGTCAAGACAATATCCCAAAATGCCTTCTAAACAGCATGAAACATGACCTTTCAGGGTTGGTATTTAACTGCAGACTTCAAACAGGCTTTGTGCCTCATGACTGGAGAATAGCAACAATCATCTCTCTGCACAAAGGTGGACCATCTACATACCCTGGAAACTACAGACCCATAAGTCTCACTAGTCTTATATGCAACTCATGGAAAGAATTATCATGGAAATAATCAGTAATGATATAGTAAACCTCCAAACACTGGACCCAATCCAGTTTAGTTTCATCAAGGGCAGGTCATGCCTACTCAACCTAGTGGACTTCTTTGAGAAGATCACCGAAGCAATGAATGAGGGCAAAATGGTTCACGCTGCCTACCTTGACCTGGCCAATACATTTGACACAATACCATAATCAGACATTGCCAAACTCAAGAGATTAGATACATACCTGTATGTCATCTGGTGGATAGCCAAGTGGTTCATAGATAGGATCCATGACTTTAGAATTGGGGAGTCCACCTCTACAAAGAAGCCAGTCACAAGTAGTCTCCCTCAGGGATCGGTCCTTGGGCTGCTTCTTTTTGTCATTTACTTCTCTGAAGTCAAGGCCAATATCAATGGATTCAATTTGTAGATGATTGCAAATTCAGTGCTGTCATTGAGTCCCACACTAACACAAATGTGCTCCAAGAAGGGCAGACACAGACAAAGAACTGGTCTCAGAGACATGGACTAAAACTAAATGCCAAGAAATGCATAATAGTATCCTTTGGGAAGTCTTCCACACCTGGCAGCTATCATATTGACAACATACTCTTTAGAGTTGATCCACTAGTCAGGGACTTAGGGACACGTGTATACAGTAATTTAGGCTTTGATCAACATGTGTCTCCAGTAGTGAGGAAATTATGTTTCACAACTTATAAACAAAGGTATGGCATCTAGGTCCAAGGAAGTCATTGCCCCAGTGTATTTGGCATTCATCAGACCTATCAGTGAGTACAATGCCCTCTTTGATATGTGCCTAACCAGGGATATCCAACAAATGGATTGTCCACAGAGGTTCCTCACTAAAAGAATACAGGGCATAGGTAAACTGTCTTATGCAGAATGCCTCAAGGCCTTATCACTGTATTCTATCTCCTGCAGGCTGTTGATTGAGATCTATGCCTGGCATACAGGGCATTGTCAGACCCCATTCTGATGGACCTCCTAAATATCCACAAAACAAACAGCACCAGAATTACCCATTCTGAAGACTTAAACCTTTGTTGTGATATAAATAGGACCTGTTGGAGAGACAGGTATGTATCCCAGAGACTACCCCATCTTTGGAACTGGTTCCCCATCCACATGAAGCAGAGTTCCTCCCTAACCCAATTCAAGTGTAACTTGGACAATTGAATGGGGAACAGGAAATTCATCCCTGGCTTGGCACCTATGTCTCTAATGGACACAGGCAACCTGTAAATGGCTAATCTCCCAGGCCTCTGCTTGTAAATGTTTCATCTCCCAAGCCCCAGATTACACTTATCAAGGGTACCAGAGCTTGTCAGAGATTTGGGATAAATGGCTAGGCTTAAAAAGGCCCTTGTGGTTGTTAGCCTGGTAAACACATATGAAGCTATGAACCTATATGGTGGCAACAGCTACACATAAAACAATCAGTAATACTTTGCTAATACCTGGATTAGAACTCTTGAAAGTATGTAAAGATCAGTCTATAGATCTAAGCATTATCTCATTACACCACAAAGGAATTCCTACTTCACCTACTTCCCGTAATAGTCCCATAATAGAAGTGACAGTGAAAATGCAAAATCAGAAGAGGTGAGCATAGAGAGAGAGAGAGAGAGAGAGAGAGATGGGAAAATATGTAGCAACAGTATTGTTTATGGGACATGTAGGACCATTTCTATGGTGTGTTATTCTTACTTATTTCAGAAAGAACAAAAAACTCACCAGAATAAAGGTGCAGTATTCAAACAAAACTGCTGACACAAATGTGAAACAGCAACTAGATTTAATGACAAAATGATAAAATAAGCAGCACAGCTTTCAGGTATCCAGTACCCTTTTTCAGTGCTAATAACAAGCATCAATTCACTCAGAATTGGTTTGCAATGCCAAGCTCTGCATAAATGCTGAGGACAAAAGGTGAAAGCTTTTTGGTGAGCCATTTCTGGCCATGTGGGTTGTGTGTGACACTATTTTTTTAAAAGACTAAATGTGTGAAATTGGTTTGCTAAGACAGTGGTAAAAATGACAGTGGCAAGCAGAAGGTAGGACACAGGATGAAGAATACAGGAATTTGCAGGAGTGTAGTGGGAGAGGAGCATAGCTATCCACTCTTTCACAAGATGCATGTAGAATTATATAAATAATTTCATAACATAACCACTACATCAGGGATGGGTGACAACAACAGAATAATGTTGTACAGCCAGTTGGTGCAATTCAAGTGTGTCAAGATGATACATAAGCAAAGTGGAGAGATATATATGGGGTATAATTTTTTTTTGTGGAACAAGTGCCTATTTTTTATTAGATATGAATGTTGGGAAGGTGCTTAGGAATGAGAGAGTTTGATACAAGACAGGCAGGGATGGTGATGGACATAAAAGATTTGGGGGCATCATGACTGGGGATATATAGAGGACCTTGGAGGTGCATCCACATCCAGTTTGAGAAGAGTTAGAATCTAATTCTCACCCTCAAAACTGTCATCACTGTCCCCTGTGTCAATTGCCTGGCTCAGTGCCAGATGTGGCATTGTTTTGGCAAAATAATGTAGGACCTTTTCAACCCTGTTGATTCAGGAACTGAAGCCTCTTTCTCCATAATACCCTCCACCAGACATGTCAGTTCATGATGGGTGACAAAATCACTACATCCACTACTACCTGTCCTGGAGGGCACCATTGCACTAGCAGTCAGGGTAGAGCAACCTGACACAGGTGGATGAGGTAGTGCAGGAGTTGTGGAAGCAATGCTGACAAGTTGTGACCAAGATATGCTGGGTGTCTGTGCTGCCTGTGGTGGTGCCACTACAGCCACCTATGGAGGTATAGTGGATCAAATCCCAGTGGTCGGTCTACCTCCCTGTGCTGATGGTCATTATGTGTTTTTAATATATATATATATATATATATATATATATATATATATATATATATATATATATATATATAAATATGGGTCTACTTCACATTTCTGAAATACCACATAACCGAAGACCAGATGACCGAGATGAGAATGCTGAAACTTCAAATAAACAAATGACCACAAAGCCAAAAGGTTTCCCAGGTTAAGTAACCATTGAGCTAAGAAGGGGAGATTTACCCTTTTCACCACTGTAGTGCGATCCTGGAGTTGGTATATTTAGTTATGGGGGTGCAGGCAGTGCAGCCCTCCACATTGGGTGGTGTTGGGAGCATTGCACCTCACCTGGGTAGGTAGTAGATGGTGCTGTGTGTACTCCATGAGTTATGGGTCCAGTGGTTACTTACCCTGGGAAACATTTCGGCTTTGTGGTCATTCATTTATTTGAAGTTTCATTCATCTGGTGTTCAGTTATGTGGTATTTTGAAACAGCAAACAAACTGGACTACAGTGTTTATACAGACAAAATGAACTCAGAAATCACCAAAGCACTTGGAAAAAGCCCACAAATACCTCTTAATGCAACAAAATGTATTTAATGATCACTCCATTTCATAAAAAGTATAAAAAACACTTGAAAATACCCATTCGGGCCTCAGTACATGCACATTTAAGCTTTTACAGACCAATAACCTGCATTTTCATCTGCAAACAGGCTTCTTCAGATGGAAAAGGCATACTGAGCACAAGACTCTGTTTAAATAATAATTACTTAATTGATGAACACTTTTCATTGGCAGGACATCATATAATATATATATATATATATATATATATATATATATGTGTGTGTGTGTGTGTGTGTGTGTGCGTGCGTGTATGTATACACGTATACACATAAAAAAAGAAAAATATAGGGTGGGGGAGACAAAAACAAGAGAATTAGGTCAATGGCATATGACATTACTTATTTCAATACATAAACCAATACATGAAATACATAAGTACATATTGGCTACATCCAGATATGATGAAAAGGCATTAATGTGATAAAATCAATCAATCACAATGGTCTGATATGAATAATAGAATCATATATTTTACTGTACCATATGAGATATCTGTTTTCAAAGATAATATTAGTATTTGCCAAAATGTAATTGTTAATGTTCTGCAGTATTGCAGTTAATATCTTCTAAATAATATCCTGAAAAAATCTAATGTGTGTTTCTGGTTATGGAACCCACACACAATTGAGTTGATGTACTCATAGCCTTATGCAGTCACCAGGTGCTACTGGAGCAGGTATGTATGCTTGATATTGGAGTTAATGTATAGCTGCTCAAGATGATATGCAATGATTGACTGAAAATATTTAATTGCCTTATATTCAGACTTGATCCATACTTATCCTGTGCCTCTCTGAGAAGTTATTCTGTTCTGAACCACCTCATGGTTTTCTGCTATCTCTGCTGATTTGTACAGTAGAGAAAAGAAAAAAACAGATACAGGAAAGCATAATGAATAACTGTGTTGGCTGGCTAATTAATGCCATATCATAAACAAGTGATAAATCAATATATTTTCAGAAATTAGGGTTTTTTGTGGTCCTAAATACATCCTCCCATTGGCTCAGTAGGTCCTGTTTGTGCCTGTTCATGTCACTATAATAATGTCAACATTGTTCCCCAGTACATGGGTTGCTGGCCTTGGCAAAGCTATTCCAAACCTCATCCTTATCCTGGTATAATGCCCTTACAACAGATTCCAGCTGTAGTGCTTTATGAGGAGTGTCACAAAAATCCTGGACTCCTTAACACCAACCTTTGTGCTCTAAACAGAACACCATCCCTACCATTGCCAGCTATGTCTGCAGCCATCAAGCTAGAAATATTGGTCTGACTTGATAACCAGTTCAAATCTCTCATGCAACAACTTGTATGCAAGGAGAGACAGCCTTGCCAGCTATATTTGCACAATTGAAAGCACAGGAATGTCTTGAAAGACACATTTGCAATGAGCACATTAAAAGCACATAAGGTGTTAAATATAGCAATGAGATTTGGCTATGTGTGGTGCACAGACTATTAACATATGTTCCAATGCTAAGCACTGAAAAGCTGTATTGTGTTTGTTATAATCATAGTTGTTTGGAGGAATAATGCTATGACTTGTGACATACTGGGCTGTTGAGACTTACATGCTAGGTAAGACTACATTGCACCACCTGGGAATCCAACCAATGAGAAAAACAAGGATAACATTTTGAACTTTACTTATTAACCATCATTGCCATAAAAGAGCTTACTTTTCAACATGGTAATTAGAGGTGTACTAATGTTACAATGACTGGCAATATAATTTACAGATACCTGTACATCTGACTTTACTTATTCATGGGACTGCATTTCCATGTAAAAGGCAGAATTTGTGTTTGCAAATGCATTTCAGATGCATGCCGTTGTATATCCTGAATAATACATGGTGGGATAGGTTACATATATACTTCACAACATATACTGTCATACCCACAGCTTGTGATATGTGATAACTCATAAGAATTGTAGCAAAAATATTGTGCTCATCATACGTATGCATGTGCATTCTACATTAAATATCATCATGTTTAACATAATTTACACACAGTATATTGGGTTTCTATAGCAAGCAGTAAAGACACATTTCTTGCAATAAAGATAGTTATGATGTCATGTACATTTACTGTGACATTCCTAATCAAAGTGTTGTGGCAAATGGCCTTCTGAACCCCTCTGTAATAGTGCCTGTCAACTTTATTCAAACCCTTCATTAGTTGCCCTCTTTCTTTAAAGCTCATGCCACATACACCTTGTGCCAAAGAGAGTTATCTGACAGGTAGAATTTATTCTTTGAGTGCTATGCAGAGTGCTGATGGCTGTGCACTGGTGCTAGGCATGTTTGCACTACAGAAAGTGCCCAAAATTAAAATTTTCACTTTCTTCCATAGGACGTGAAACATGTTTGCATGCTGTTAAGTGGAGTACAATTGCAAAAGGCATTAAAATAGGAAAACATTAGATTAAAATTACATCAATTAAAGGGTATACCTAGCTATGACCAGAGAATTACAATGACACATTCATCCTTCTCAGATCCCCTTGCCACATCAAAACTTTATTTTCTGTCACACATTTTCAGGGCTGTAGGTAATGCCAAATAATGGGAAAGGGGCAGAGTACAGCTCACATGTTGTTAGCAATACTGCGAATAGTTCAGTTTCAGGCAACAACATGATGATGTAACAAAATGAGTATTAATATGCATTCAGAACCCCCTCTGTAAAATTATCAGTTAATTGGTTTTGAATATTGGATTAACTGTGTTATTTCTTTTAAATCAGTTCACTTACACCCTATGCCACAGAGACATTTACCTGATGGGTGCATTTTCTTTTAGTGCACTGGTGCCAGGCTCATTTGTGCTACAGAAGGTATCCCAAATTATTTTTTTCACTTTTTCTGTAGAAAGTAAACCATGTTTGAACACTGCAGACCAGAGCTCAAATGGAAAAATCATTTTGTTTCACCTTAATGCATTTAATGGATATATGTAGCAAGGAACAAAGCTGCCATAGCATGATATTCATCCTTTTCACATCTGCTTGCAAAATCACAAGTAGGATTTAGGTTATATATAACCAGGATTTCATGTAATGAAATTTGCTTAGAAAGGGGACATGTGGATGTCATTCTTGCCACAGTACATGCAATTACCTGGGACATCAAATGTTAAAATATATTGTATAAGTATCATGATGACAAATTTTGAGATAAGGATAATGTCTCCAGTATATATGCACAGATTATTCATGCATTTGTGTTGGCACACTGTAAAAAAACATATGATACAGCATCCTTACCATATATTCACATGGACTACAGGAAATATTTTATCATGTATCACATACTTTAGCCTATTTATTTCATATACAGCATTTTTGTCAATATTTATTCAGAGTCCAGTCATAAAAACATTCTGTAAACTGTATTTGAATCCTACATCACCTGTGTTATTTCTCTAAACACAACATGTAAAACATGGTGCAACAGAGATAGTTACCTGACATGTGGAATTTAATCACTTAGTAAAATCCAGAATGCTGCCAGCTGGGAATTGGCACCAAACTGGTTTGCACTTCAAAAGGCAGTCTACATTTTTCCACTTTTTCCTTGGAAAATAAATTGCAGTTCACTGCTATAAAGTGCTATGAGCTCATTGTGTGCAATACAAAACTGTGCGCAAATAATGAAGGGAAAAGAAAATAAGTACCTAAATAGAGGAAACATTATAAAACAAGTAAATAAAATGTACAGTTTGGATATTTCCTAAACTTTGTTGTCTTTCAACATGATCTCCTATACCTTAAACATCTGTATTTTCACACAGACTACACAATTTCTGGCTTAGTATACCATGATATCAAGGCATTCCCAAACACACTTGAGATTATCATCAGTATGTGCCATAGACACCGACTTATCTGTGAAGAAAAAAATGAGGTTACATATAGTCAATATGTGGCATAGTATCAATTGACATTACGGTGCAACAGAACCAAGTTCTGAACTTTGTCCTGTGTAATTTGCAGTGTGTGGATTCCTGCAATACAGGCAACAGGGAAGCTAATCTTTCCTCACACACAAAAGAAAAAAAAAAGAAAAAAGAAAATAAATGGAACACTACGGCTCTTTTCTTCTCCTTATTTTGTGAACATCTTTGCCTCATCTATGCTTCTGTAACAAGACTGCTGTGTGGTTTGCCTTGCAGTTAATATATGTTTTTGTGTATAATGAACTTCCTTGGAATCGCAGATGCAATGTACTCAGAGGCAGAAACTTTGGTCATAAACAATTCATATAAATGCTAGGAATGCTGCTTTCCTAAGTCAGTCAGTATACTCACAATCTTTCTTGTAAGTCCCTTCCCTTCTCCCTGAAACACCATCAGTAAGTCTACATAAAAGAGGACTGACTCTGAAAACCTGATTTCTACTAGTCATTCACATATGCAAGCCCTTAGCAGGTAACAATTCTCAATGTTCATCTTTGCACTGCTGGAGCATGTGTGCATACACTCATTCAGGTCCTTACACCATGTTTCCCTGCCCTGCACTTAGTTTAAATTGTGCAACTCATGAATGTTAATATGTGCACATCTCATTTTCATACTGATAGTGCTGAGAGGGCTGAAGCTGTACTACAAAAAGGTAATCATGTATGTAATGGACTTGTATCATAGTAGGGGAGACTGTTTGGATCAACCGAGTTTCATACTGATACTTGCTCTGAAAATGTCCCATTACTTTTAAAACTGACTTCCTGCAAATCCACATTGCTGTTTTGTATAAATTGGATCTATTTTAACCTAATTAAGGATTGCATTTCACAATACATGTATTCATTTACTGTCTGCATTATTCCCACTAGCTGTTGGCACAGACATGTATACTACCTATTTCTTGACCCTGCATATTTGTTCTAAATGATGCTGACATTTTAACTCATTAACACCTATGTGTTGTTGAATATAATACCTCTAGCAACTCACACACATCCTTGCATTCCTGAGCATTTTCTGGAAAATAACTTAAAAAGCATAAGATAAACAAATCTGAAAATATTTTGTGGACAATAAAATATATTAAGAGTGTACAAATAGCAATGTTATCAGTTAGATTTTTCTTTACAGTGACAAGTTAGTGCATTCATAGTCTTTCCATAAATATAATGTACACAAACCCAAAATTATATTTTTGCTGCACTTTTGCAAACAAATGGTCTTATATTGGGAACCATACAACCTGGACAAATATTGCTAGCACAGTTTTGTTAACTAGACATAAGCTTTAATATGGCAACAAGAAATTCCTCTATGAGTGCATGCTTATTGAAATATTTACAGAAGTATGAAAAATATGCAGGGGCGGCTCATGCTATCGGACTGCCGGTCTGCAGCCCTCCCACCTAGAAAAACAAAGAAAAAAAATCTGTGAAACAAAAAATCCACTCAGACTGCCTTTAAAGGCAGTCTGGATGCAGAGAAAGAGATACCCAGCAACCTGTGCTGTAGGATACCCGGGAATCTGTGCGGTCGATGACTGCACAGAACAGAGGAGCTCCGGACTGCTTCCCTTGCAGACAGGGCCAATGAGGAGTGAGCTGAGAGCTCTCTCTCAGCTCTTGTGGGGATTTAGCTGCGTAGGTGTCGTGCAGATGGATTCTGTTGGTCGCTGCTGGCTGGATTATGTGGCTTTGCTGGCTGGATGTCATGCAGATGGATTCTGTGGCTTTGGACATGTTCTGTTGGTCGGTCACTGGCTGCGGAGGTAGGTGAAGACTGGTGTATGTGTGTGTGTGTGTGTGTGTGTGTTTGTGTGTGTGTGTGTGTGTGTGTGTGTGTGTGTGTGTGTGTGTGTGTGTGTGTGCGTGTGTGTGTGTGTGTGTGTGTGTATATGTATGTGGTTGCTTACTTGTTGATCAGTTAACGTAGAAAGTGATTTCCTTATTTGTGTATCTCTTCTGGTTGTAATGAGGTTGCTTATAGAAATGTGACAGAAGGGATTATGGTAAAAAGTGGTACGTTACACATTAGAACAAAAATGCATATGAACAGTGAAAAAACTCTTCTTAGCTCTATGAAACTGAATCAATGTGAAAAGAGCAGAAGGGGAAATATGAATGACAAAGTAATGTAACGCTTCAGTTATTTGTTTTGATAAACCACTACCAAACTAGATGCTGATATTGTAAGAATGGCTAGCAGTATTAAACAATTTAAAGCTAGATACAGGATTACATGATTACACAGATACAACATATATGAATTACTAGTTATGCTGAGCAGTTAAGAAGGCACTGGAGTTCAAGATAAGAGAGCACGCATACAAAATGTTGGAATACTTATATTATTAAAAAGGAAGGCATGAAAAGCATTTCAAAATGCAGTTAACAGACTACCAATCAGTGGCCAAAATATGTAGGTGCTACTTTTAAATGGTAAAACACTAAGCCTTTATAAATGCTACATCAAAAATGTTACTCAGCTAAACATTATGAATTCTGGGTTAAAACAACAAAACAAAAAAAAATGTCATAAGATAAACAGCAAAACAAACTAGCTTAAATGGTAATTCCTGCCTCATGATTGCAAGCAATGTTGCATTGTTATTTAATAACAGACATTCCACTGAAACAACAGGTTGTTGAGAAGGCACAATGTCACTCTTGGATATCCATTTTCTTATGGTACAAGGCGTGCTTTATAAATTAATTTGCAACCCATATTTCTAGAATTTTATTTTATTTACATGTGGTTCTAACTGTGGCTTCAACATATGCATCATGTCACCCATTTCTGATTTAGCATTGTATCCATACTGAACATCCAGTTGTGAAATTTAAATTAATGAACAGTGGGTGAAAGTCCAGCTATAGCTAAAATTTCATGTTTCTGTATTTTGATAGTTGTGGGCATTAAAATATTCAAGGTCCAAATTTACCTTTAGCGATTCCCTCATCAGGTGTAAAGATAGTATTAGGTTCATAGGTTCATAGGTTCATACTAGGCTATCTGCCCGAGGGCATTTACAAGCCTAGCCCATAGTTTTGTGGCTTACGCCACCCCTTTAGTATGGGGAACTATACCCATTATTTTGCTGTGCCTCTGTTGAGCAGTGACACTGAGGTAATCCCTGGGGTATATCTGCGATCTCCCATCCATTGGTCAAGATTTCTCTTGAACAAGGCCAGCGAGGTGCTCTGCCTCACATATACCGGGATTTTATTCCACAGCATAGGGAGTCTTTGGGTGATGAATCTATCCCTCCAGCGTCCTATTAATAGCCGTGTCGAGGTTTAAGTCTCCGCCCTTGTGGCTCTGACGGATCTAGATTTTTGAGGTGAAGCATATTCATCAAATCTGGGTTTGACATGGCCTTGTATGTTAGGCAAAGGTCACCTCTGAGCAAGCGTGCGACTGAATAGAGCTGGAGTTCTTTCAGTCGGGCAGCATAGGACAGATGTTTGAGACCCTTTATCCTTTTGGTGAGGAACTTTTGTGGCCTCTCCAGCTGCTGCAAGTGTCGGGTCAGATACATTCCGAATGGGGCATTGTACTCAATCATTGGTCTGATGAGTGATGAGTATAGGAGACTATGACCTCCCTTGATCTAGATGAGAATCCCTTCATGATAAGGTGGGCAATGTAGAAGGTCTTCCTAACTACTTTAGCTACATGGGTGTCGAATGACAGACTACTATCAACCTGGGTCCCCAGGTCCCTGATAACTTCTTCTATGCTCAGTGGATTGCCACCTATTTGGTAGCTAGGGGTAACCTTGTTTTTCCCGAAGGGTATGACTATGCATTTTTTGGCATTTAACTTTAGGCCATGGCTCTGGCACCAGTTATCCGTTTCTGTGAGACCCTTCTGAAGGATATCTGTGTCAGATGTGTTTTCTACTATGGCGCCCAGTTTGCAGTCATCCACTTCACGTAAAGGATAGTTTTCATTAGTGGCATGTGTTCCAAATGCCACCAAAAGCCTTGATGATGTTCTCCTTTGCAAGGTTTTCAGGGGTACAGTGGGTTTTGGAATTCCCAGCAGGGTAGTTAGCTGGTTCATCTTCATGGATGCCTGTTGCTAAAGGTTGAGTAGGTACTGGTCAGTAGCTGAACATTTTTCTTCAAGAGCTATGGCAGATTTCACTAATCTCTGATTATAGCTTACTAAAGTCTTAAATGATTTGTCCATTTTAAACTGGAGACACTGCAGACATGACTTCAGTAGAAACAAGAAAAGTTCCCCAACATAAGAATATTTTCTCAAAGCAACCGTTCCTACTGTAGTGAGTGTGTCTGTATGTAAAATGCCCCAGATGGCTAGTCTCAAACCCTGCACTTTACAAACAGGTAGCAACAGCTTGAATTCCTTACCCACCACCACTTGTACAATTTTTGCTTCATATTTGTGGTTGTTTGGATTTTGAATAATGACAGGCATTTGAATTTCAGACTTCATGTTCTTCAGGAAGTGCATGGTAACACAAAACCTTTTATTCTAGCAATGTTCTGTTTATAAAATTAATATTTGAAGTTTGTAACTATTTTGGAGGCTGTATTCCTCCATTATTGCCTTTGTCCAGGTTTTGTGTGCTGATAGGTTGAGAGCTATGATGAGAACTGAATTCACTGAATATGTTTAGGGAGCTGTATTCCCCCATTGTTGGCTTTGTCTAGGTGTTTTGTGCTAAGAGGTTGAGAGCTATGGTGAGAACTGAATTCACCAAATGATAGCCATTTAAGTTTCAGTCTACCTGTCTTTCAAGAAACAGCTGATTTGGCATAGTGGTGTGTTTCTCTGACTGTAGTGCACAGGGTTCAAGACATTGGTAATGAAATGCATGGTGGTAACACAATATTTTATTCTAGCAACTTTCCAAAATTATGCAAGCAATGTTTAAAATGTGTCCTTAGCTTTTCAGCTTTTGCCCCCATCCCCCCCCCCCCCGGCCAATAAATTTTGGCTTTTTCCAGATTTCTTGTGCTTCAAAGTTGAGAGATACAGTTGAGTGTCAAATGGATTTTACAAGGAGCTGCGTTGACTTTGCTTGTATTAATAGCACAACAGGTAATGTACTTGCTTTCTATGCAGAAGGTTGTGGGTTCTACTCCCACAGTATATAGATGCATTGCTGATACTGTACTGTGTTGTACTTTTAAAGGGGATAGATGCCGCAGTCCTGACAATGTTCTTTTTGGCAGAGATACCTAGTAACAATGAACCTGTTATCAGTTTGCCATCCATTCCCTATTGCAATATTGCTAGCTTATCATTTTGTTTATTGTAACATAGGCAATTTATTCCTCAATGGCAACAGGTACTTTATTTGTCGATGAAACAATGAAATATAAAGTTATTTGCTAGCAGCAACCTCTTCATTAGTTACAGATCTCTTTAATGTGGAATTATTTAGATTACCTTTACTTCTGCAGAGATTGTGCATATTTACTGACACTGGTAGATTGTAGAAGTTTGAGTAGACTTTTATGATAGAAATGTTCTGAACTGGGCAGTATTGTCATTATTAGTGCATGCATTTTGTTTTATTGTTTACTGGAAAAATGTTCAAAACAATAAATTTAAAATGCCCTCCAACAGCTGTACTGTATTATATGAGGAATATAATTTAATACAATCAAACTGGCCAGATGTATTTTCTTTGAATGTGGGTTTCAATGCTGTTTCAATGAATGTGAGTTTCAAGGGCAGAGAAGTTATAATGCTAAGTCTATTTTCATTGTGAGACTGCATTGCTTTGTTTAACAGATTTATATTAGTGTTTGTGCTGCAAAATATAAAATAAAACTTTTAAATGAAATCCAAATCATTGTAGAAGTAAAGCAGTATGCACATTACATTGTTTATGGTAAATGGGGTGAAATAGCCAAGTCATGGTACATTGGAGTAGCTGCAGGGGGGAGGCCCCATTCGACCATGATTTTGTGAGGAGTGGAAGGGCAACAAACTCAGACAGCCCCGGGTGAACTATACCTCTTAACTGTCCAGATTTTTGCAGAATTAATAGATTTTTGCTTCTTATTTTTGGTTTGTTCCTCATAAAATTTGTAGTTTTCTGGCAAATCATTTAGGAATGAAGTCAATAAATAATGACAGACATTGAGTTTCAGACTTCATACTCTTCAGAAAAATTCATGCTAAAGCAAGACCTGTTATTCTGTCAACTGACTATCTGCAGGATTCACGAAGCCTCCATGTAAGAGTTAGCAAGTCTTACACGGAGGCTGCAGTTAAACGGGGTGATGTCAGCATGCCATGCATATTCATGAGGGCATGCTGAATCACACCCTAGGCTAACACGGTCCATGTAGCAATGTTGGGGGCGTATCCACATGGCGAGACCTGCAAAGGGACACACCCCCAGAAGAATCACAGTCCCAAAAGGAAACTCCCACGAGCGAGTCCGCGGAAATGTCAAGAAATACAACAGCACACATGCCCCTACAGACTATTAACCCAACTGAAATGCAAAACGTAAAAATGAACAGTTTAATTTTTTTTTTATTTCAAAAATGTTGCCCGTAATTGCGCTCGTTTGCGTGGGTGTGCCCTTTGCTCAGCCACAATTAGCAGTCATTGAAAAAAGCATATAAGCTCTAAATATGCAAAATAAGCCAAGTAGCAATAGCGTAGCAGTAGAGACGTCGGCCAAAGAGGAGGCAGTCACGGTTCGAGCCCCAACAACATAATTTTTTTTATTTTTAGTGAAATAAGCACGAAAGAATCTCCTGACATATATGTATATATATACAATTATAATTTAAGTAAAATGCAATGAAATGGGCCATGTTTTATGAAGAAATCTGACACAATAAAAAAATAAAATATTTTATAAGTGCCCATAGCTGAGCAGCGCTGTAACAAGCTGAGTATGATTGCCCGCAGGTGACCAGTGGTTTAACAGGTGTAATAGGAGTGCCCGGAGTTGAGCAGTGCTTTAACATGCTGAAAGTGTGTGCCTGTAGTTGCGCAACATTTCACACAGTGTAATATGCGTGCTCATAGCCAAATAATGCGTTAACCAGCGTAACCAGTTTGCGCGGAGCTGCACAGCGCGCCAACCAGCTTACCAGCGGGCAACATTGAGCAACCTGTATCAAAGCTGCCTTTAAACAGACACACATCCTAGCCTGTCTAGACAGTAGTAAAATAAAAAAAAAGCAATGCCCAGGATACTGTGCATCATAGTCAAAGTACTGAACCACTAAGCCATGCCAGCTGTACTGAAAAATGCAGTATTAGCATATATATAGGAATGAATGGAAATAGAAGCATGACAAAGCAGGTTTTGTGAAGCTGATACAATTCCAAAATAGCCAATCACAGATAAGTGCGGGAAAAATGGCATATATAAGCCCCATAGGCGGGAATACACAGCATAACTGATTGTAGAACCTATTTGCAGTCAGGATGGCAGGTGTAAGAGAGGGTAGTCACTTTTGAGCACAGAGGTGGGGTGTTGAGGAGTCCAAATACATGGTTTGGCTCCTAGTCCATGATCATGAGGCTCAACTCATGCAGGACCAGGTTCTGTGGGGTGCATATAAGGCAGAGGCGTGGAACCGGTTGGCACATGATCTCACCAGTGCCACAGGCATACCAAGGAGTGGTGAACAGGTCCATCACCACCATGCAGACCTGAAGAGACGGAAGCAGGACCAACTGAACCGTTGGATCCAGGAGGCCCGGCAAATGCCCAACGCCCCACTACTGAGTAAATATCCATGTAATTATGTATGTAAGGAATTATCCTAGCTGATATTATGGAGATGTATGTTTCAATATTACTTCATTTATATTACAGCTGCAGGTGTGCATTCCTTGAATCGCCGAGCCTATGGTGATAGGCTGGAGCGGTTGCGCCACCAGGCAGGTTAGTAATTATATTTCTGTAATTGTTATACAATATAAGTGAGACAGCTTGTAAAAGAGTTCACTGTAGTCACATATTAATAAAATTCAAATAACACTAGAAGAAAGATTCTGCTAGTACTGTATGATTAGATAAGTGATGCAGCCTGTAATCCAGAAATAAAAAGTGAACAAGTCTGAAATAGTGATTACCCACCTGAAGTGTAATATCAGATAACCTGCAGCAGCCTGAAAACCAGTGGTAAACAAGCTAAAGATAATAGACATGTGTCAAATACATCCCCTTAGAAAATCTGCCATATGAAACAAGTGAGTCTGTTGGAAAGGATTGTTGTAATCAGGTATGGCATGTTAATAATGCCTAGAATAAAGTACCATCTTGAATTGTAAAAATAAAACAAGTGAGTGTGAGAAAGAGGTATGAATCGACCAAGAAAGCTGTTATAACTTCTGAATAAAGTATCCTGCAATCAGTACATAATGAAATGAATGAGACAGCCACAACCAAAAAGTGAAATGTTTGAAATAAAGTACTGAAGCTGGAATGTGTCTGTCCCACAATTTGTATATGTTGCTGTACCCTTACAATATGGAGATAGTATGGTTGTATGAAATAATGAACATCCACAGTTGTCTAGAGCCATATAAATGAAATGTAGCAGGATGCTGTACCTGAACATAGTCAGATATGAAATGTGTATGAATAAAAATGCAATGTATATTAATGTAGCAGTAACAGTCCCATCACCAACATTCCTAAGGTTACATATAGGAAACTGTACTAAGACCTGTAGGGTATATATATTTGCAGCTACTAGAGATGTACAGCATATATATATGTAGTTGAAGTTGTTAATGAAATATTTCTTCACCCTACCCTATATTCACAAATAATGCCATTCCACAACAAACTGGGTATGTGTATTCACAATCAATTCCTATGGACATTTGTCCTGTTGGTTCAAGCATATTTGCATGTATGTTGCTTCATGTGCCCTGTTCACATATCCAAACCTGATGGCCTGTTGCCATCAATTGACCCTGCATGCTGTTGGATTGTGTACTGTTGTTCAAAATATGCATGTGTTATGCTTGCTGTTCAATGTTTGGAATTCATGGGTGTTTGGTTAATGGGAATACTGATGCATGCTGTTACAACTAATTTGGAATGGTATTGTTTGTTACTAACCCAAAATGTCATAAAATATTTCTAAACATAGGACAACAGGGAAGGCGGGTTCCAGCGGACCCACCTCTCCCACCTCAGCTGGCGAGTGCACCTGGCATTAGTGCCCAGGCCGGAACCTCCTCCGGTGGCCCTGTGCCACTTTTGGGTGGAAGCGCTGCAGGGGATGGGGCTCATCCCCCCTCTGCAAGCGTGGCCGGAGGAGACCTTCCACTCACCCTCCAAAGTGTCCGGTCTGTGGTGCGTAGCGAGATCAGGCACTCTGTGCTTGAACCCCTACGCCAGCTTGAGGCTCGGGTGGCACAACTCACGGGTGTCCCTGCTACCCATCCTACACAGCCCCCAGCACAGCCCCATCCTGGGCTGTGAAGGCACAGTGGCAACTGCCCATAGGTGGGGATCTCAGTTCCACCGTTGCCATCTGTGGGCTCATGGGCTCGCGATATCCCAACATCCGTCCCCATCAATTGTGTTTCCCCCCACATGTGTCATACTCCACCCCTGTATGCGTCTTGTTTGTCTTGCCTGTTAACCTCCCCTACCTACCCCCCCAAATATACCTACTTCCTGTACCTCACATTCCACTCTCACCTGAAAAAAAAAAAAAAAAGGGCACTCTGTTCCCGCAAAAAAATTACGCCCCATACATAGCAGCCTATTTTGCAGACATGTCTGCTGGACATGTGAAGTGGTAATTACAATTGGCTGTACAACATATTTTGTTGTCCTCACCCCTCTCTCAGGGGTGGAAAGTTTCAAATTTCACACCAAATTACAGACATATGCACAGCTGTTGCTGATAAAGAAATGGGCAGCTATGGGCCTTTACTACATCCTTTCTGCAAATCCCGAGCTTGTTTTCCTACTGTCCTACCCTCTTTGTGCCCTCTTTTTCACCACTGTCCTATCTCCCCATTTTCATTTCTTTCAAAGAATTTAGCGCGGGTGTGCGTGAGAGTAAGCACTTTTAAGCAGTAGTAAGCGGGTGTGCGCCTGTGTGCGCTTAGCTAAGCATGTGTGTGCGAAGCTAAGCAACATTGCGCATGCGTGAGCTCCGCGCAAACCACCGCTAACCCGCTTACAACTGCTTAAAAGTGCCTTAGTCACTCTGAATGACAAGGCCTGTAGTCTGCTCAGCAGCAAAATAAAATTCCTCTGTCAGTCTCGAACCCAGGACCTTGGAAACACTAGTCTGCATGACTTACCACTAAGCCATGACTGATATACAAGAGCTTTGTGCTGAAAGCAATATATCATGAAATAGTAGGACTGAATGTAAAGGGAATATAGGAAGGCTATTACACAAAGCTTTTCTTGTATCTTTACTGGCAATTCTTGTGGATTTGTATAACATTAGTGTGAAAAGAGAAACAGCCATGCTAGTCAGTAGCTAGTAGGTAATAATGTGACAGTAGCATCTTGCAAACCACACACACTATCAGAGCAGGATAAACACTGCCATATTTGAACAGGTAAGAGGCCAGACCTTGCAAATGGGACTGATTTACAGGGCTGTCCCTGATTTGAAAACAAATGTTAACTGTGCCCCACTGACTCCCTGTGAAATGTACTAACAGTAGGCAGAAAGGTGTTTTGTCCCACGTAATGGTAACTGTCAACTACTGAAAGTATGCACTACGTGCATGTCAGAAATGGTGTATTAATACACATGCTCAAAATACCCCACAGTCACAACTGCAGAATATCTGAAATATATCACGGGTGTATCCCACTGATATGGACCATTCCCTGAGGCTGATAAAAGATACACCTGAGAGTGAGTATCTGAGGCCTGTAAGTGTCACAAACTTACAGGCATATCATTCTGTCTGCTGTCACACACTTTTTTGTGAATAGCTGTAGAATAGCTTCCACAAGCACACCCACATGTAGGTGTACAACCCACAAATATCAAAGGAGGTATCCAACTAATAACAGAAGGACAGTATAGCAGTTTACAAGCACTGCATGTGCCTGCTATCCATAACTGTTAGTACAAAGTACAAGGTGCCACTACTGCTCAGCAGCAAAATAAAATACCCTTGTAGGTGTCAAGCCCCACACCTTGGCCAGACCAGACTGCATGCAGTACCACCAAACCACAACAAACATATAAGGAATTGCTGCTGAAAGAAATATAGCAAGCATTACAAGGAGTGAATGTGAATGAAAAATAGGAAAGCCATAGCAACACATTCCAGTAAAGACACCTAGCAGGCCTCCAAGGAGTGAATGCAAAGGCTAAATAGTGAAGCCATAGCAACAAATTGCAAGAGCCACTGCTGTAAACCAGTTACTCCACAAGTCCCACAGGAAAGCACATACTCACATTTAAACAGTATTAGTATTATTAGGTGTCAGTTAACATACACACTGAGAAGAATAAACTGGAGGAAGCAATAGTCAGGTGTCACTACAACATGCATGTCAGTGCCTACAACACAGCCTGAAATATGAGAGACATACCAACCTTTACGCTCACACAACAGTGTCCACAGCATACCAGCATGGTCCCCACCTTGAAAATCTGAAAGGGCTATGCCTACCTCACCTAACATTTTATAGCACTGTCCTGAAATCACAGTGAGAACTGCAATAACCACACAGCAGGCTGCATGCAATTAGAAAATGCTGGCTAACAATTGGTGCAGAGGCCATCACATGCACATCTGCATATTCTTACAAAAGCAGCCTGTACTCCCAGTCCACACATGCAATACGTTCATTGCAACAGCCGGTGGGAGAGACAGAGAGAGAGAGAGAGAGAGAGAGAGAAAAATAATTAAAAAAAAATTATAAAAAAAAAAAAACGTATAAGAGACACAGACAGCTGAAAATAAAACAATACAGAACAGCAGGCTAACCAGCAGCAAGCCATCAAAAATAGCAGTGTCCAACAAAGGTAATGTAAACTGATAATGTAATAGTCTACATACTGTGAACCCTCCATATGTGTTAGCAGTCTGTATATATATATATATATATATATATATATATATATATATATATATATATATATATATGTATATATATGAAGATGTGCATAGGGCAGGGGACATATTGCAACTGTTAGTGAAGGCTGGACATACATATGTATGTGAAGGATGCTATGTGCACATATCAATGTAGGTTGTACAGTAATGAATGTTTAGCAGTATGTTAGTGTGTGTATTCGTATGTGCAAATAAAAAGGTATATATATATATATATATATATATATATATATATATATATATATATATATATATATATATATATATATATATATATATATTATATGTATATGTATGTATATTTATATATGTATCTATATATAATATGCATATATGTATACATAGATAGAGAAGGATGTAGAAATAGATAGACCCAGAATGATACCACAGTACAAGGACAAAATGATTGACCTCAGCAATTGGCTAAGCTTCTGGTGTCATTCTAAGGGGATCCAGCATCTGTCTGCCTGGGACGACATGATCGACAGTCCATGATGCTTTGCCAGAGATGGTCTGCACCTGTCGCCCACAGGATTCCAGATACTGGCTAAGACTCATGCCACCCCTATAGTGCCTTTGTCAGGCAAGGTTCAAATGACAAATTCATCACCGTAAACGGTGACATCTGTGACATCTGTGCAGTGACAGAGACCTGGTTCAAAGCTCCAGAGAGCACCCCTGCATTACCAGGCTTCAATTCATACCACACCTTTTGGCCACCTAACCCAGAAAAAAGCACTAAAGGTGGAGGCGTGTCCATATTCATTAAGGATATCCACACCTCCAGGCTAGCTGCACAGCATAATGCATCTGAGGTATCCAAGTGCAACTAACTCTGGGCAAGACCGCAATCCAAATCATTGCTTGCTACAGACCCCCCACCATGCCCCAGGATTCACACCCCTCATTTCATGATACACTGGAAAGTATTGGGTACAACCCAACACCCTAATAATGGCTGATTTCACCTACCCCACCATTAACTGGAAAAACTACTCCTGTACCAACTCTTTTGCTCAATGTTTTCTAGAATTCATAAATACCAATGCCTTGGATCAACTTATTCACACCCCCACCAGGGGCAGCAATATCCCAGACTTGGTCATCACCAACATGGGAAACCGGTGTTCCACACCAGAGGTCAATTAATCGTTGGTCAGATCCGACCACAAGGTAATCAGCCTAGACATCCACATCCCACCCCCAGCCCCAATTAGGGACATCATCATAACAAACTTCTCAAAAGCCAATGTCACACTTCTTAACACAGAAGTGGCAAACTGCATGACACCCATGCAGACGGACAATAGAGGTATGACTGCTGAATTCTACACAAATGCACTGTATATGCACTTACACGAGTGCATGGATCATGCTATCCCTAACAGAACCAAGATGTTATCCCCCAGACAAAGGAAGCCAGTCTGGTGGTCCTCTGCCATAAACAAACTCTACAACAGAAGAAAGAAACTGTTGCAAAAATAAGTAAATTCCCATGACTGGAGGAACTCCCTAGTCAACCTCAGTAAGAAGCTGGGATCCCTCATAAAATCCCCCAAAGCTAGTTACGAAAACAAAATTGCCACTGGCACTAAAGACAAACACAAAGCATTCTATAGCTATGTCAAGAATCTAAATGGGAACACTCAGATCTGCTCTGAGTTACAGCATAATGGCACTAAATATACAGAACCAACTGATATTGCCAACATCCTGGCAGATAAGTTCAGTGCTAACTTTACCCCCTTCTCACTCCCTAGAGGGCCCATCTCTATACTGGAAGAATGCAAAGTCCCTATAATCACAGCTGCACAGGTAAAATACACACTCTCCAAAGCCAAGAACACAGCATCCATGGGACCTGACAATATCCCAGGCTGCATTCTACATGAACCACTGAATGAACTGGCACCCTACCGCAGTACCATGTTCAATCATAGCCTCATCTCAGGCTTTGTAGCCACTGAATGGCGCACCACAACACATCCCACTCCAAGTGGGAGCCACGACGGACCACCGTAACTACCGCCCCATTAGCCTGATGAGCCTGGTCTGCAAGGCCATGGAATGTATCATCATGGAACTCATAAACAAAGACATTGGTAATCTCCAAACTCTGGACCCTACTCAGTTTGGATTTGTAAAAGGCAGATCATGTCTCCTAAACCTGATTGACTTCTTTGAAGCAGTCACCAAAGCCATAGATGATGGTAAAATGGTTCACACAGCTTATGTAGATCTCGCCAAGGCTTTCAACACCATCCCCCATTCTGGAATTATAGATAAGCACACTAAACTAGTTATAAATCCCTATGTCATAAGATGGTTTGCCAACTGGCTCACGGACAGAACCCACACTGTGAAAGTAGCGTATTCCAAATCCAACATCAGACCAGTGACAAGTGGAGTACCACAGGGTTCAGTCCTGGGTCCTCTCCTGTTTGGTATCTACTTCTCTGAAGTGCAGGCCAACACAGAAGGTCTTTGGCTAACAAAGTTTGCAGATGACTGTAAACTAGGAGCCATAATCGCAACTCCTAATGATGTGGGCAAACTACAAAAGGCCCTCACTGAGACAGATACCTGGTGTCAAAGCCATGGCCTGAAGCTCAATGCCAAAATGTGTATTGTCATCCCCGTGGTAAAAACTCTGTACCCATGAACTACCACATAGCTGGTAGTCTACTTAATGCCGAAAATGTGATAATAGACCTTGGGACACAGGTGCACAGTAGTCTCTCCTTTGATAATCACATCGCCACAGTGGTCGGGAAATCCTTCTACGTGGCTCATCTCATCACAAAAGGATTCCCATCCAGAAAAAAGAGGTCAAAGTTCCCCTCAACTCATCACTTATTAGACCCATTATAGAGTACAACACCCCTTTTGGTATGTACCTCACAAGACAACTACAACAACTGGAAAGACCACAGAAATACTTCACAAAGAGGATTACTGGCCTCAAACAGATGCCCTATGCAGACCGTCTCAAAAAACTACAGCTTGACTCCATGGCATATCCATGGCATATTGCCTACTCAGGGGTGATCTCTGCCTAACATACACAGCTATGTGAAACCTAGAGCTGTTGGACATGCTCCACTTAAAGAAATCCCACTCCCTCTGAGCTACACGCTCTAGGGACCTTAACCTTGTCACCACAATAAACAGAACATGCTGGAGAGATAGAGTCCTGTCCTAGACACTTCCCATACTCTGGAACAGACTACCTATCTATGTCAAACAGAGCTCCTCATTAGCACTCTTCAAGAAAGATCTTGATGATTGGATGGGAAATGGGTAATTCACCTCGGGGATCACGTCTGTGTCTCTGTTCGACAGGGGCATAGGAAAATACCTTTCTTGGGTGGCGAAAGCCAGGGTACATTTATTGGCTAGGCTTGTATGGGCCCTACGGCCGATAGCCTAGCACCTACCTATGAACCTATGAACATATATAGATAGATGGATATATATATATATATATATATATATATATACTGAGAGAGGCACATGTGTGCAGATGTATTGCAACAGGTGCCTGGTGACAAAGGCATGTACTGAACACCAGTGTGGATACAGGAGTACCATACCCCATTCCAACACACTTACACCACTAACCACCACATATGTGGTTGCCTGCCTACTACTGGATGTGTCAGGAGGGAACATGGGAAACAAGTGTACAATAGCCTCCCCTTTGATATTCACAGTGGCACACCAGTCTTGTGCTACCTGTATATGGTACATGTCAGCAGAAATGGTGTGTCAGCTAGTGAAATGTAGGTCGCTGTACCCCTCTACACCTCACAATGTCCTACATGGTATGTACCTCCCATGACAACTACAGAAAGGGAGAAGGATACAGACATACCTAACAAACAGTGATAATGCCCTCAAACACATTACCTATGCAGAGTGACTGACAAAACCACAGATAGGGTGCCTCTCAAACTACCGACACACAGCTTACCACTGCTGGATATACATAGTTAAGTCACACCCATAACAGTTGTCCAACAACCATGGTAACACCTCACAATATCCCCAGCATAAATGACCTATGTCTGTCATCCTTGGCACCGCAGTAAAGAGCACATGGTGGAGGTACAGGTTCCTACCCACAAATAGGCCATACCCTGGAGTAAACCACCCAGCATTACAAAGCAAGGCTCCCCATTAGTAGATGTCAGACATACCCCTGTTGAATGTTATGCAGATAGGTAGTATGCCATATGAGTCACCCTGTGTAACTGTTTGACAGGAGCAAGTACAACCACATTACATGTGTCCCAAGGGGCAGGGTAGCATAACAGTATGCTGCTGTAGGCCCAGGCCCAATAGCATACTACCTGCCTATGACACAATGCACACACACATGTACTCATTGCAATACCAACTATGTGAGGTAGAATGAGTGTGCCGCTGACTGTGTGCAAGGTCTGTAATGGTGTGATTGCTCAGCATGACTTTGTGTCTGTCATGATAGTGTGTGTCCTTGGTGTGAGGCCAGAGAAAGATGTGTCAAGTATTGGGATACAAACATACTACATTGCCATATGTTGTGCTGTGGTTCCCTGTATGTGACTGTGGTGTAGGTATGGTTATGGCAACAAAGACTACGGTGCATTACCAGTGACATTTGTACTGTGCATTGCATGCATTGCGTGGGTTGACAATGTTCCCCATACATTACCTTGATACAAACCCCCAGTGTGAGGCTGTGCATTGGACCTCAAACAGTGTGCTGACTGCTGGAGTATACTTGCTTGTTCTATGGAGTGTGCCAGGCACTGTCACAGAGTTGTCGGCTGAGCACTGATATGTGGTCATTTACATGTGTATCCCCCAATAGACAGACAGATGCTATATATGGCAGTTCAGTGATATCACTACAGTAGAGTTTTATGTGTGCCATATCACTTGCTCACATATTTTTCTTTTCCTTCCAGGGCAATGGTGCACCAGCGCAATCCCACGTACTCTTCTGCAGAGGAAGAGGAGATACACCAGAGCCTGGTGCGGGATTTTGACACACTCTTTTCCCGCACCAGCCAGAACCAGCAGGAGAGGGCTGCACTGTGGCAAGACCTTGTCCGTCGGGTAAATGACATAGGCATGCACAACCGGACATATGAGCAGGTACGCCATCACTGCAGTGATTTAATTAGAAATGTCCATCAGCGTGCGTCTGATATCCACAGGCAACAGCTTGCCACAGGTGGTGGGGCGGCTATACACCCCCCCTCACCAGACTGGAGGGGCTCCTCCTAAGTGTTGTGGCTCCAGTCCAACAACAACAACATCTGCACACATGTGTAATGATGGAGGCTGGAGCCACCCAGCAGGAGGACTTGGAGCGTGCAGGTAACATGCCATATCTATAGTTGACTGTCCTCTACACTGGTAGTTTATGCATGTGTGAGGTGTGTACTGTGCTTGTAGGTATTATCCTGGTAATTATTGTGCAAGAGTGATATTCTCAATATCGGCAGTAGACCTGTGAAAGTCAACTGTTGTACTACTGAACTGTATCATACTCACAGTATCACTGGCACAATTGTGCCCACTGACAATGAATGTCTTATTTGTGCAGGTCCCCCTGGTGTAACAGCAAGGCAGCCAATCCATGCTGGTGAGTGTGTAATAACATTCCTTTAATAGTTATGATAGTAATAGTAATAATACCCTAAAATGGTATTGCTATGTGTGTGATTGCAGGTGTGTCTGTGTCTGTGTGTTTGTATCTCATGTACTGAGGTGTGTGCATGTGTGCATGTGTGCATGTGCCCATGTGTGCATGTGTGCATGTGCCCATGTGTGCATGTGTGCATGTGCCCATGTGTGCATGTGTGCATGTGTGCATATGCTCATGTGTGCATGTGTGCATGTGCACATGTGTGCATGTGTGCATGTGTGCATGTGTACATGTGCCCATGTGTGCATGTGTGCATGTGTGGTAACATTGTGTGCACATTGTAAACTGTGCTTCCTGTCTTCTTCTCACAGGTTCTGGTGCTGCTCTGGTGGTGTGCAGCAGGGAACCTGAATCTGCTGCTGGGGATAGTGATAATGATGATACCTGTGTAATGGCACAGGGAGGTGTGCTAGGGTCCGTTGTTGGTCAGCCAGTCGACAGTACACAGCTGTCAACTCCATCAATGCGCACAGTCATCCTGCCAATACATCCATTGTCACCAATATCCCTAGGTGATGGACACCATACAGTGAGCATTGACCAGGGTAATGTGGTATCAGTGGCACATGCATCCCCTCACAGCAGCCATGGCCAGAGTCCTGACATGGTACCACACAGGCAGATGTCCAGGGGTTCTCGTGGGAGCATCCGTGGTCGTACTGCCCCTGTCAGACGTGCCCACATAGGTCTTTCAACCTCAGCTATGTTCCGGACTGTAATGCAGGCACAGTCACGTATGGAACGGTACACCAGACAGGGTCTGAGGGAGCTGAGAGCACATCGCACTGCTATGAATGACACTATGCGTGACGTTGCGGCTGCCATCCGTAATTTCACCGAGGTCATTTACAGACGTTGGGGGGACACATTAGATCTGTTCCACAACTACATGTCCATGAGCCAGGGCAATGCAGGGCGGTTGAAGCATCGATGTGGACGAATGCCAGCAACAGCAGCAGCTGGCAGACGTCGCGGATGACAACAAACCCGCGGCCGCTCCCATAGTGCCAGTACCAGCCCCAGCAATGCTGGGTCTGTGCTGTCATCAGACCGCCCTAGGAGACCACGTGCATGTGGCTGTGGACAGTCCCAGCACGGACATGTCTCCAGTCAACAACCACCTGCTTCTGATGACAGTACCCAGTCTGGCTTAGTACCTGATACTGTCCGTAGCACCCCTGCCAGGCACAGGTACCGTGTCCGTGGCCAGAGACAGTGATCTGTACGACCTGGCAGGTAAGTCTGTGGCTGTCCACAAACACCCGTATATGGCGGCCACAAGGTGGAACTGTGTGCATGATTACACACATGCATAATGCTAACACCTAGCGCTAACACATACACGCACACACTGCATCAACATTGCCCCATGTTCTACGATTGTCCCTCACTAACACACGCACACATACATGTCGATTGGTTGTATCAGTGGCAGACTCAGGCATACCAAGTACACACCCTATGCATATGATGAAACTGTGCCACCTCCTGCAATCTGTAACATCAATGCAGGACCGGTTAACATGGTGCTGATGCACAGGGTGACTACATAGATGTATAGTAATATTATCATGTTGTCAACTGTACAGTGTAATGATATCATTGTGGGCATATCCCAGCATGCCTGATGCATTAACAGTATGATTGTCATTGTATTGTTTGGTACACCCCTATTAATTACCATAGTGTAATGTCTGCACATCTTTGCATTCTGCTGGTAAGGCTGTAAACAGAAGGCCACCTACATAGGTAGCACAGGGGATAAGAAAATGGAAGTTATGATACTCAATGGTGGACATGTAAACCACAAGATGCATGCAGTACAACCTCTACTCTGCATGGAGAATGTTGATATCTGTGCAGTAATAGACAACAGGTCCAAGACTCCCAGGTTACACCTCATACCATGCTTGACAGCCCCAAAACACACAACTAACTATGACAGAAGGTGAGTCTCATTAAATGTCAGGGATACTGTGGTGGCAGGACAGGTGGCATACAGCCTACTAAGTTTGGGAATGCTGATTGAGGGCTCAGTGTCTGTCATTATAAATGTGTATTAGTTCTGGTTTAAGCACTTGGGCTTCAGGCCAGTTATTTGACATTACAAAGGTTCATGGTCTGCACTCTTGTGGGAGGAGAGGCTGGACTCTGCCCGTCTGAGCTGGGAATTTCTGGCTAAAGGCTTATAGTGCCTGCATATTTGAACTGTTTCTTACTGAAATTGGTACACCTTGTTTGCTGTAGCATAGACTAGATCCATGCATGCTGATTGCAACTTTGTTTGTATGCTTGTTTGCTTATTTCCCTGAAACACTAATTCCACCTGAAACGCAGCTTTACAGCGCCTCTGTGGATCCCTAGTGACATGTGCATTGCTTACTGTATGTATGTCCTTGTTTCACTTGACAGAAAGTTACTGTTTGTCATTTATGCAATTAAGTTACCTGTAACACATTGCATTTCAGATACCTGGCACTTGCTCACTAAAGCATTTATATATGCCAGCACTAACAAATTAAAAGCACTACACCCTCACAAACTCACCTTGCGTACCTTGTTCCCCATTGGCCCTTTTTGTTGTTAATTATAAAGGAATTCCCAATACTATCCTAGCATGTTCAAAGGTCAGTTGTCAATCTCCTCCACGGTCCAGCTGGTGAATCTGGGAATCTAGAGGCAATGTTACAACTGCCTCATTTACACAGTCAACCCTCTCCTCCTCCCAACAAATTCCATCACATGTGAGAGATGCAACCATATATCCAAACTGCAGGCTAAGCTCTCTCAACTCAGTACTGGCAAAACCTGTCAGGAGGAGAAGGAAACCACGGTCACTACAATTCCAGTCTCACATAGACCTACCACGACAGCAATCCAAACAAATAAACACACACAAACATACTCAGAGTCTCTAAATAAAGGTCTGCCTATGCAGCAGACACCTCCAAAGCAGACACACAAGCAACCGCTACCCCAGAACAGAACGCGTGCAACACATAGCTCACAAAGCCAGTGTGCCGAACAGTCACAGCATGTAAGGCTAAACAACACACCTGCTACACTTGTGATGGGTGCCTCTATCGTCAGGTACACTGATGTCCTGCTCACCAGGCTGAACAAGGAGAAGGTCATGGTGAGATGCCTGTCGGGCGCTATGATCTGCCACATAACACAAGCACACAGGTCACTCCAAGGCATGTACACATATGACTCAGTCAGTGTCCATGCCAGTGTGAATGACCTGAGACGTACCTCCCTGGACTACATGATGAGAGACATAGAGGAGCTCTCTAAGCATGTGGCCCAGACTGTTATGACCCTGACCTTGAGTAGCATCTTACCCTCACCAAGAATGATGCCACAATATGTAGACAAGATGATCAATTCAGACAATTGGCTTATGTTTCAGTGTCATTCAAAGGGGATCCAATGCCTGTCAGCCTGGGATGACATGCTCAACAAGCCACACTGCTTTACTAGGGACAGCTTGCACCTGTCACCCATGGGCTTTCGGATATTGGCAAAGGTTCTTGATACACCCATAGTGCCTTTTTTAGGCAAGGCTCAACAGACAAGACCACCTGCATAGGTATCACAAGGGATAGGAAACAAATAGTAATGCTACTCAACGCCAGCAGTGTAAACCACAAGATGCATGCACTGGAAACTGTCCTTAGCATTGAGAACATCAATATCTGTGCAGTAACAGAATCTTGGTTCAAGGCCCCCAAAAGCACCCCAGCACTGGCAGGTTATACCTCATACCATGCTTGCTGGCCACATAACTTGCACCAAAACAGAACAGGAGGGGGAGTATCAATATTCATCAAAGATACACACACCTCCAGGTTGGTGGCACAGCATGAAGCATCAGAGACTATCCATGTGCAATTAACAGTGGGTAAGACTGTCTTCCAGTTCATAGCATGGCACACACCACACTCCCATACCTAGGTAACCCACTTGGCCTACTTAAGAATACATGAATATCTGCAGGTGTCTCCAAACAACAATATATTGGGCAGCTTCATTTACCCACACATAGACTGGGAGCATTACTGTAGCTCCAACACCCTAGGTGTAAAGTTCCTAGAATACATACACTCAATTGCTATGGAACAACTTGTTACCACTCCCACAAGAGGGGAAAACATGCTGCACCTGTTCATCACCAACATGTGGACTATATGCTCCAGACCAGAAGTATATCCCTCGCTGGTGAGATGACACCATAGACTACTCTCACTGTATATTCACATACCAAATGCAGCCCCTGCACAGAAAACCACAGTCATAAAGTTGTGTAATGCAAATTACATGTATTCACATGAGGCAGGCTTCACACATGGGAACTATTTCAGGTCACAGGTGCATATGTCTATGTGGCACACACATACCTCATGTGTGCATTGACATTAGTGATAGTATCTATGTCATACAATATTAAAAGCAACACCCCACACACATGGCATTTGTAAGATTCAAACCCCTACCTAACTATGTTATGACACTTGAAAAAGACGCATTAGCGGAGCACGCTATTCGCACTACTGGGAGGTTGCCCTTCTCCTGCTGTACTTATAGGGTGCTGACATCATCAGTGTTTAAAAAGAGGAATGTGCATCATGCAGTGTGTTCTTCTAGTTGGCAAAAGGGACATTTCTGTCACACAGAATTGCACACACACTAAACCCCCTCACCCAAACACACTGAGCATTTACAGGATTCAAACCCCTACCTAGCTATGTTATGACACTTGTGAGAGACGCATTAGCGGAGCGCACTTTTCGAATTACTGGGAGGTTTCCCTTCTCCTGCTGTATTTATAGGGTGCTGACATCATCAGTGTTTAGAAAGAGGAGTGTGCATCATGCAGTGTGTTCTTCTAGTTGGCAAAAGGGACATTTCTTTCGCACAGAATTGTGCACACACTAACCCCCCTCACCCAAACACACTGAGCATTTGCAGGATTCAAACCCCTACCTAACTATGTTATGACACTTGTGAGACAGACGCATCAGCGGAGCGCACTATTCGAATTACTGGGAGGTTTCCTTTCGCCTGCTGTACTTATAGGATGCTGACAGCACAATGTTTAGAAAGAGGAGTGTGCATCATGCAGTGTGTTCTTCTAGTTGGCAAAAGGGACATTTTTTTCACACACACTAATCCCCCTCACCCAAACACACACACTGAGCATTTGCAGGATTCAAAACCCTACCTAACTACGTTATGACACGTGGGAGAGACACATTAGCGGAGCACACTATTTAAAGTATTGGGAAGGTACCCTTCTTCTGCTGTACTTATAGGGTGCTGACATCATCAGTGTTTAGAAAGAGGAGTGTGCATCATGCAGTGTGTTCTTCTAGTTGGCAAAAGGGACATTGCTTTTACACAGAATTGCACACACACTAACCCCTCTCACCCAAACACACTGAGCATTGGCAGGATTCAAACCAGTACCTAACTATGGTATGACACTTATGAGAGACGCATTAGCGGAGCACGCTATTTGAATTACTGGTAGGCTTCTCTTCTCCTGCTGTACTTATAGGGTGCTGACATCATCAGTGTTCAGAAAGAGGAGTGTGCATCATGCAGTGTGTTCTTCTAGTTGGCAAAAGGGACATTTCTTTCACACACACTAACCCCCCTCACCTAAACACACACACACCGAGCATTGGCAGGATTCAAACCCCTACCTAACTATGTTATGACACTTGCGAGAGATGCATTAGTGGAGCACACTACTCGAATTACTGGGAGGCTTTTCTTCTCCTGCTGTACTTATAGGGTGTTGACATCACCAGTGTTTAGAAAGAGGAGTGTGCATCATGCAGTGTGTTCTTCTAGTTGGCAAAAGGGACATTTCTTTCACACAGAATTGCACACACACTAACCCCCCTCACCCAAACACACACACACACTGAGCATTTGCAGGATTCAAACATGGATGTGACATTGCAAAATCAACCCCTGGGATCTCCACTGTGTCCCTGCTTGACGGAGGCACAGCACACTAGCCTTAAATGGTGCCTTCTGTGACCTACTTTACAGAGGCACAGTAGCCTACTGTACTGGGGAGGCAGATGCCAAGCACACTCTGGCTAAGCTTGTATTCCCTAGGGCAAACAGCCTAGTATTGACCTCTACACCCATATGTTTAATTTTCAGATGCACAATATTTGTTGCTGATAAACTGTTTGTAGGTCTTTATTGCCATAGCTTTCCCTGTTTCTATGTACAACTTGTGTATCTGTGGAAGATGTTTGAATATGTGTGGGTTCCACTATTTAACTTATGTCTCTGTAGTCATTTAACTGTGTGCACTGGGCAGATTGCCGTATTGTGGTTGGTTCCTGGTTTAACACATACAAATACCAGATATGTGTGGCCAACTGCTAAACTGAGACATGGCCTAAGTGTGTGACCATGCCCAGTTCAGGCATATTCCATGGCTTGTTGCCTGACATATGTCTCATTTATCAAAGTGTGCGAGCATGCCCAGTGTGTGCTTTCCATATGTTGAGATCTGCAGTCCACAACATTTGTGGTTGTGTGTGAACTTCAACAATATTTCACATTTATAGTTGTGTGTTGGGAGTCATGTTGTGTACATACTGCCCAATTGCTTTGTGTCTGAACCCGACAGGGATTATACTGTGCCTGCAGGGTTTCCATGGGATAGTTTGCATACAGTTGTCAACATCCTTTCATACTGACCATACACTGTTATATTGTATAGTGTACTGGTTCAGTACTTTCAGTGTGGTGGACAGTATTCTGGGTTTCAGTCCTATCACTGATTTAAATATTCATAGTGAGCACACCAGACTGGTTATGGGCCAGTTGTGCACATATGACCATGCTGCATTTTGTTCGGATATGGACTACTTAAACCAGGCTTGTCCAACATTGGTAGTGTATTCCACAACTTGGGTGGACATTGACAAACACTAGCGATGTGCCCTAGGCCATTTCTACTGCTAGTCAGAGAGTGTGTTTGTCCTTCAACACACATTGTAACTGGATTTTGACATGACATATTTCAAGGTTAGTATACTATACCTCTGTCTACCCGTGACATAACAGTGATACCCAGGGAAAACCTACCATCTCCCATCCACTCATCATGATTCCTGTTGAGGAGAGTCAATGAGGGACTCTCTGGCTAACCTGTACTGGGAGTTTACTCAAGAGTGGAGTGAGCTTCTAGGTTATGGATCAATCACTACAGCATGTCCTATGTATGTCAGTGCTGGGGTTCAGGTCTCTCATGTGCATAGCTCACTGGCATTCAGATTGTACAAGGTGCAGCATGTTCATTGATTCCAGCTTGGACATGGCTTTATACATCAGGCACAGATTGCCTCTGGGCAGGCAGTATGGCACTGTGTGGAGCTGCAGTTTGTTTAATCAGGTAACACATGGCATCTGTTTGAGCTCTTTGATCCTCCTGGTGGGGTACTTTTGGGGTCTTTCCAGTTGCTGGAGGTGTCTGCTGAGGTACATCCCACAGGGGCCATTGTACTCAATTGTGAGGCTGATGAAGGATGACTGAAGAGGCACGATGACCTCCCCTGATCTAGATCTGACTACCTTCATGATTAGGTGGGTATATGGTATGTTTCTGTAACCACTACAGTCACATGGTTGTCAAATGAAGATATCTATCAAATTGTGTCCCCAGGTCTCTTATTACTTCTAAAGTACTTAATGGGTTAACACCTATGTGGTAATTGGTGGGTACTTACTGTTTATCAACAGGGGATGACTATACACTTTTCTGCAATTAGCTTGATGACATGGCTCTGGCACCAGTTGTCTGTTCCTATGTGGCCCTTTTGTAGGATGCTTGTGTCAGCTGGAGGGTCAGATAAGGTGCCCAGTTTGTAGTCCTCTGCAAACTTGTTCAGACACAGTCCTTCCATGTTGGCCTGTACCTATGGGAAATATATACCATACAAGGGAGGTCCCAGGACTGAGCCTTGTGGGATGCCAGTTGTAGCTGGTTTGTAGTCTGACATGGCTGCAGCATGTCTGACCATGTCAGTTCTGTCCTTGGGCTGGTTTGCAACACATCTACTGACATAGGGGTTTATATTTAAGCTGGTGAGCTTATCTATAATGAACACATGGGGCATTGTATGGAAGACTTTTGCAAGGTCCAGATAGGCTGTGTGGACCACATTCCCCTCATCAATGGCCTTGATGACTGTTTCAAATGAGTCAAACATGTTTAAGGGGCAGGATCTGCCCTTAAGAAAGCCACGCTGGGTAGGGTCCAGTGTCTGTAGGTCCCCAATATCTTTATTTCTGAGGTCCATGATGATCCTTTCCATAGCTTTGCAGATCAAGCTTGTCAGGATTCTGGGGTGATAGTTTGCAGTATCCATTCAGGCACCACCTTTGTGGAGAGGGATCACTGTTGCTGTACACTGCTCTTTGGGTACATATCCTGTGGTAAGGCTGAAATTGAGCAGTAGTGTTATTTGGCGTTCCATTCTTCTTGCAGTCCATGTTGGACACAGCCCAGGACACCATCTCGTACCATTGATGCTGTGTGTTTTGCTTTGAAGATGCTGCCTGTTACTTCAGCATCTGCAATGTCAGGGGGCCAGCACTCTGCTGGGATAGATATTTGTCATTTTTGGGGAGGGGGGAGTTTGCACTGAACCTGTCAGGTTGGATGTTGGCAATGTGTGTGGGTTTGGTGTATTGTTTGTAATATTTGGTAATTCAGAGCATATCTGTGAATTCCCAACAAGGTTCCTACCATCATTTAAGACAGCCTTGTGATTATCCTTAGTGTCCTGTACAATTTGTATCTCCATAGGTTCATAGGTTCATACTGGGCTATCTGCCCTAGGGCATTTATCAGCCTAGCCAGAGTGTGTGTGGCTTTCGTCACCCCTTGCTATGTGAATATTATGCCCATTTACGGTTTACTTTACTGTGCCTCTGTCTAGATGTGACACACTGAAGACTCCCAGTGTAAATCTACGATCTCCCATCCACTTGGCAAGATTCCTCTTGAAGAGCGTCAGTGAGGGGCTCTGCCTAACATGGAGTGGGATTCTGTTCCAGAGTGTAGGGAGCCTCTGGGTTATGAATCTGTCCCTCCAGCACATCCTGTTTATTTATGTGTTGAGGTTGACATCTGTCGCTCTCGCGGCTCTGATGGATTTGGATTTTCTGAGGTGGAGCATGTCCATCAATTCTGTATTGGACATGACCTTGTACATCGGGCATCCATCACCTCTGAGTATGCAGTATGTGACTGCATACAGCTGGTGTGTTGTCAGCCAGGCAGCATATGACAAATGTTTGACACCCTTCATCCTCTTGGTGTGGTACTTTTGAGGTCTTTCTAACTGCTGCAGGTGTCGGGTATGGTACATCCCAAATGGGGCATTGTACTCAATTATGGGCCTGATAAGAGAAGAGTATAGGGGCACAATGACCTCTCTTGATGTAGATGTGAATCCTTTCATGATAAGGTGGCCAATATAGGTGGTCTTCCTAGCCACATTGGCAATGTGAGTGTCGCATGTGGGGTTACTGTCCATTTGTGTCCCTAGGTCCCTGATTACTTCTTCCATACGTAATGGAGTACCACCTATGTGATGATTTGTGAGTACCTTGTTTGGTATTTGGGGAGACATTCATACTCTCCAGTGTCTTCAGGAAGGCTGAGTGGTGTTCCTGGGTCTGAGAGTGTGGTCTGTAGCATGCTACAAACTGTACAGCAGTTTTGCCTACAGTTAGTTGCACATGGATGATCTCTGGTGCTTTGTGCATTGTCAGTAACCTGGACGTGTGGGTATCTTTGCTGAATATGGATACTCCCCCTCCTTTTGTGGTTTAGTCCAGGTTTTGGGGCCGAAAAGCATGATATGAGGTATAACCTGGTAGTGCTGGGGTGCTCTCAGGAGCCTTGATGCAGGTTTCCATCACTGCACAGACATCGATGTTCTCCATACTGGGGAGGGCCTCGAGAGCATGCATCTTGTGGTTTAGACTTCTGGCATTGAGCAGCATTACCCTTATGTTTTTTCCACTTATGTTTTCTGGGGAGGTGGGTTTGTCTTTTCAGCCTTGCCTACAAAAGGCACTATGGAGGTGGCAAGAGCCTTAGCCAATATCCAGACGCACAGGGGTGACAGGTGCAAGTCATCCCTGGCAAAGCAGCGTGGCTTGTCAAGCATGACATCCCAAGCAGACACACATTGTATCCCCTTGGAATGACACCAGTAATTGAGCCAATTGTTAAAGCAGATCATTCTGTGTTTATACTGTGGCATCATTCTTGGTGGGGGTAGGATGCTGCTCAGGGTCAGAGTCATACCTGCCTGGCCTACATAATTGGAGAGCTCCTCTATGTCTCTTTACATGTAGTCCAGGGAGGTACGTCTCAGCTCATTCACACCAGCATGGACAATGACTGAGTCATATTTGTACTTGCTTTGGAGTGACCTGCATGATTGTGTTATGTGGCGGATTGTAGCAGCCTACAGGCAGCTTACTGTACCCTTTTTCTTGTTCAGTCACGTGAGCAGGACATCAGTGTGTCTGACTATGGAGTCACCTATTACAAGTGTATCAGGCATGTTGTTTGTCCTTACGGGCTGTGACTGTTTGGCACACCGACTTTGTGTACTATGTGTTGCATGTGCTATGTTTGGGGGTAGTGGTTGCTTGGGTGTCTGCTTTGGAGGCCTCTGTTGATTTGGTGGTTTTTAATTATAGCCTCCAGGAATGTTTTTGTGTGTTTATGTCTTTGGTTTGCAGTTGTGATAGGTCTATGTGAGTGGGTTTGTGGTGTGTGTGGTTACCTTCTCCTCCTGACTAGTTTAGACAGTACTGAGTTGAGAGAGCTCAGTCTCCAGTTTGGAGACATGCTTGCATCTTTCACATATATTTGTATTTCTTGGGGGGAGGAGGGGGTTGTCTGTGTACATGGGGCAGGTGTAAAATTGCCCAAGATTCACAGATTCAACTTGTTGTAGCTGGCCTTAGTGGATTTTATGACTGGCCATATTTTATTGCCATAATACTGATCAGAGGTTACTTCCCTTTTTGGGTTTGCTCTATCATGTGGTGACTTCCTCATTCTCTTGCATGGTTTGGTAATGGCTGTGGTCCACCATGCCAGATGCCTGTGTGTATGGTATTGGGCCTTGGTTTTATTTGGGATTGCATAATCCATGCATTCCTGACTGTGTTCATAGAATGCATTTATAAAGGGTTCTGAGGTGTGGCCCATATTTTCCACAGGCACAGGGCCTTTAATGGATTCCACATCAGTTTGGGGAGTGCAAGATTTCCTTTACACATGTTTTCACTGTGGTTTTCTGGCCAGGGACTGTGGTCAGGATGTGAATATCCAGTGTGATTACTCTATGGTCTGATCTTACCAGTGAGGAATACACTTCTCATCTGGCCATAGAGTACCCATGTTGCTGATTATCACATCCAGTATGCTTACCCCTTGTGGGAGTGGTACATTGTTCCTGAGCATTTTGGTTTATGGATTCTAGGAACCTTTGGCCTAGGGTGTTGGAGCTGGGATAATGCTCCCAGTCTATGTTTGAGTATTTTCAGTCACCCAATATAATGTTGTTTGGAGAGCTTGATATTTCCATGTGTTCCAACGTAGGCCAAGTGCAGTTCCTGGCATTAGGAGGGTAGTCTGTAGCAGGCTACGAACTGGCAGGCAGTCTTAGCCACTGTTACTTGAGCATGGATAATCCATGCTGCTTCTTGTTGTGGTACCAACATGGGGGTGTGGTTATCCTTGACAATTATTTCTACTCACCCTCTTTTTGTAGTTTGGTCCATGTTTTGGGGCTGTAAAGCACAGTATGAGGTGTAACCTGGCAGTGTTAGGGTGCTCTTGTGAGGCTTAACCCAGTTTTCTGTTACAGGACAGATATCAACATTCTCCATGCTGAGGGGAGTTTAGACTGCATGCATCTTGCAGTTTGGACATCTGGCATTGGGTAGCATTACATCTAGGTTCTTATCCCTTGTGATACCTATGGAGGTGGGTTTGTGTTTTGAGCCTTACCTATTCAAGGCACAGTGGGGGTGACAACAGTCTTTGCCAGTATCCTACAAGCCAGGACTGATAGGTGCACACCATCCCTAGCAGGTGGAGCATCGTGTCTTGCTCAGCATGTCAGCCCAGGCTGGCACGCATTGGATCCCCTTTGACTAACGGCAATACTTAAGCCAATTATTGTAATTGATCATCTCGTCTTCATATTGTGGCATCATGCTTGGTGAGGGTAGGATGTTAGTCAGGGTCATCATGTTTGCATATACTACATGGTGTTACATTGCTTAACACATGGCAGTCATGCCTCAGGTAGTGCCGCAGGGCTGTCTATGTTGGATGCACATACTACACTCTCTGAACATGTTTGATAGCAGGTTGTGTCAACTTAGGCATCCCTTTTACTATATGTGTGAGTCAGAGAGAGGTATAATTTCCTGGGTTCCTACTGAGCCAGTGTATGTGCTATGCGTTGCCGCTTTGCCAAGGCCAAGGCATACTGGGCACACCTCCTTCTGCCTACTGGGGCAGGCTCAGGTTGTTCCTCCTCCGAGTCACGCTCTGCCCGTGATTGGCTCGGCAATGGTGGGGGGCTGTTTGGCCCAGCCCTATGCTGGTCCTGCTGCAGCTGTTTTCGCAGAATCATATTATGTAGCATAGCACATACCATAACGATTTGGGTACATGTAGTTGGTGAGTACTGCAAGGCTCCACCAGATGTGTCCAGGCAACGGAACCATGACTTGAGCAGCCCAAACACATGCTCGATTACATTTCGTGTTTGTGCGTGTGCCTCATTATGGCTTGAGCAGCCCAAATACACGCTCAATTACATTTCATGTTTGTGCGTGTGCCTCATTATGGCGTTCTTGTTCAGGTGTGTGTGAGTTTCTGATGGGTGTCATCAGCCACGGCTCCAGTGCATAGCCAGCATCCCCCACTAAGTGACCATGTGGGATGTCCCCATTGGCAAATGTCTGGTACAGCTGCGTCAAATGCCAGATAAGGGAATCATGGTAGCTTCCAGGGCAGCCAGCACACACATTCATTATTATGCCCTGGGCATCACACACGACCTGGCAGTTGATGGAGGGGAAGCCCTTGCGGTTAATGTAGGCCCTACCCCGCTCACCGGCTGGTGCTTTGATGCGTATATGCGTGCAGTCTATTGCACCCACTACCTCAGGGTATTCTGCTATTTGCTGGAAGAGACGCATATTGCTGGCCAATACCTCATGGGAATTGGAGAAATATACATGCTCACCGACATGTGCTGACATGGCATCCAGGAACTGGTGCAGTACCCTGGATGGTGATGCCTGTGATATCCCCATCATATCACCAGTTGGTATTTGGAAGGTACCTGTTGCTAGTATTCTTAGGCCAACACATACCTTGGTTTCCACTGGGATGGGTTCCCCTCTGTTGGTTTTGTGTGTGAGGCGTGGCCTGCACAGCTCAACAATTTGCTGCAGGAGATCTCTGTCCACTCTATAGCGCTCCACTATCTCCAGCTCATGTAACCCCTGGTAGGTGACCCTGAGCCTGTACACTCTTCTCCATCTCCTCACTGTGGGTTGTCTGGCAGCATTTGCATAGTCACCACCCTCGGCAAGTTGCATATGTCTCCTTATAACAGCTATGGCAGCCCCTAGCATTTTTGGTCTGAGTGAAGCTTTTTCAGTTTTCACTTCTAGTAGCTTACTCCTCTGTTGCAGTTTCTCTTGAGAGAAACATTCTGCACTGTTGTTTGCAGAGTTTTAAGTGCTGGGCTGGGCTACTGTTCTGCCTGTGTAATTGCCTGCTTCTGATTGTTTTCACCTGCTAGCTCTGCCAGTAATTTCTGCTAGCTTCCTACTATTTCCCATGCTTCCTTTTTCCTTTCTGTTTCCTCAGGGGGGAGCAACGCGCATACCAGCAAAAACACGCTCACAGCGGCTAACAAGTGCGCACACATGCTTAGACGGACTAGAATCTGCTTATTCGGGTTAAAATGCGCGCACACCAGTGCAAACAAGCTTACAGGTGTTTAAACAGGCTCCTACATGCGTATTCTGCCTTATACGCATGCACGCACGCTTGCACGCGCGCACTCTATCTTACTCGTGCCTACCTGTGTGCACACGCACGCATGCACGCCCAGCAAGAAACTTTGGTGTTATCCATAGTGTACACCTTCCATTTCTTGGCTTTCCCATGCCTACTTGTTGACACTCCTCTTTCCATGATGTGTGACTGACAGCTTTCACATGCCACTGTGCTCCAATGAGCTGCATTCCTTTCATACATTCCCCCCTGTGATGTCACCTATCTCCTACTCTGTTACTCCCCCTTATCCTACTCCTACACTGCACGGATTGTGCTCATTTTCTATGTAACAGTGCGATTCACTATCCTACCACTCATTTACATAGGATTGCCTACTAATGCTTAGTTACATGTCTTACTCTCCGCTTCCCCCCTTAGCAACCCCTACTCGCTGGCCATGTTGTTTTACCCTGCTATTCCCTTACATTGTATACTCATGCTTTGCATAAACACACATCTGTGGGTTTAATATTTTTATTTTTTGTTTTTTTATAGCGCAGCCCATTTGCACGACGCTGCGCTACGTTTAAACATCAGCGATTGCCGAAAAAAAAATAATTTATTTTTATTTCATGTTTGCATCAGGGTACATTGCCAGTGGCCACATATTTGGCCACTGGCATGCTGCCTGTGACATTTGCAACCTTTATTTGGAGCTGACAAGGCTCCATTGTGTTATTTGCAGAACGGTACTCAGTTATCAACTGAGTACATTTCTGCAGATAACACGGCTCTTACACCGGCAGGTTTCTGCTTCCTGGATCACAAAATTACCTCATTTGCATGCCTTTCGGCTGCCAGTGAGGTAATTAGCATATCCACGCCCTGCCCGTGTAAGAGCTGTTTTAGGTGCTCTCTTACACGCACATTCAGGCTGTTCCTGGATCGCGATGGCTGCATGGAGTCTTACACTACTCTTAGACTCCGTGCAAGCCATCGTGAATCCTGCCCTATGTTTATACAAGAGCAACTTTTTGTACTGTTCGTATGTTCCCCTAATATATTTGGCCTTGTCCAAATTTCCTGTGTTAAGAAGATGAAAGGTACGCGCAAATAAATCACTTTATAGAATTAGATATACCCAAACCTCTCAACTGTCCCTGATTTTGGCTCAAAATGTTGCTCTCCCCCAATAATCCCTCTGCAAAATGGCAAATTTGGAAGAAAACGTGGAGGGTTTACAATTAATAAATAATTGTAATGATCAGTTATAGATTACTTTTAATTTCAGAAATGCATGTAGATTCTCTTATTTTGTCAGCTGCTCAAGTTAACAGTAGTAATATTAAAAAGTGTCCCTTCTTTGACAGGTTCCCAGCTGTATTGTGTGGGTATTTTATATTTTTCCATCACATTTTATGTCTGTTTTTCATAAAATTGTGGTTTTTCTGGCAAATTAGTGGTAAATCATTAAAGACTGAAGTTAGAAAATAATGACAGACATTTGAGTTTCAGATTTCATATCCTTCAGAAAATAATACTAATGCAAGACCTACTATTCTATTATCTTCCTAAATTTATAAGAGCAATATTTATAAAGTGTCCTTATTTTTGGGCCTTTGTCCCACTTCTGTTTATAGCTTTGTCCAGATTTCTTGCTCTGAGGCTGAGAGATATGACAAATGTATCAGGGCCATCACCGTCAGCCAGAGACATTTAATTGTGACATACTTGTTGCACGCCACTCCCCCGCTTAGTGGCTCTGGATGTGTCCAAGCAAGGCAAGGAGCAGTTATGCAGTGTTAAGTCTGCAGAGTACCCCCCCCCCATCGAAGGTAGACACAAGTGCTACAACGGCTTTTCATCTGTCCTTGATTTTGCAGAATATTCTGGTTTTCTGTCATATTTTTATACTGTTGATTTATGCTTCTTATTCAGAAAATGCACGTCATTACACTACCTGTTGCTCTGTGTTTAAGTAGCAATGCTTTAATAACCATCAGGTATGCTTGTCTGAGATTGTAAGATGCAAGTAAGCTTTAATAAGCATACTGTTAAAGGATTACCAACACTGAAACCTTTTTGTTGTTGCCATGCAGAGAATATTTACATAACTAAATAACATATAAGCCTTGGGTATTGAAATGCATATGACAGTATTTGTAATAAAGGACAGGATTTCAGTATTTTCAGAACTTCACTACATTTGTTGGACACTTGCAGTCATCTTTGTAGGCTTTACCAGTAAACTAAACAGAGTGCCAATCTGTCGTGTGGTCCATAACCTGTGCAGTAATCCTTTTAGCAATTTATCTTGAGCTTGTTTCTTGTTTGTTCATTTTTTTATTTTGATCATGTTTTCCCCATGAAACAAGTAAATAGTTGCTGTCAGGCAGCAGGTCTTTTTTGGATAAGAAACATTTGTACAAGTGGGGGGTATCACAGAGATTGCTACGTTCAGCATGTTACTTGGTACTTTTATAAAGCTGAAAATATATTATAATTAGAACTGCAGTGCAAGGAGAAGTTGTTTGAGTTGAGTGCTGCTTGTTTTTTTTTATACTTGATTTTGACTGGCATTTCAGTAATGTATTTAAAAAGTAATTTATTTTTTCATGCCTCAGAACCTTTTTGTTTCCATCTAGATATTAAGTAAGCTGTCATGAAGCCAATGCATTGAAATATTTTTTTTCTTCTACACTTCATTTTGTCATGACTGGACTCTTATAATGACAGTGTGGCACCCAGGGCAGCATTATTTAATTAAAGTCCCATTTTTGTGGTTTTGAGCATAGCTCTGCCCTTTTCTAGTTGGACACACCCCTTCCCATTGGCCCCACCCATTCAACTGTCTCCTGCAGCCCCCCCTTTGATTTGAAGTCACCAGCCGCCACTGAAAATATGCATAATTGCATTATTAACAAGATAAAAAACACTGAATACCTCTTAAAGTCCACAACATACAGTGCAAATATCATAGTTTTCTTCAACATCAAAGATTTCATCTGATGTCATGTAACAGTTTGCAAGTTATTTGTTTTTTGAATTATTAAGCACATATGAAAATATTGTTTATTTGCATCAGTAATAAATAATTATAGTGTTATATAAATGGACACTGACAATTACTTTTCCTGTCTCCAGCCATTGCATATCACAATGCATCTCTTAATGTCATGTATGTAACTTAAATATGAAAATATGAACATAAATATGAAAATATGAATAATGAGTGACAAATAGTGATTAATTTCTCTACTGCAGGACATCATAGACTATCAGTTTTAGTGTAATTTTGTTAATTACTCTTTGTACATTCTAACGCTGCCTATTATTGGCTGGTAAGCCTCTTAGTTAAAGAAGCATATACAAAAAAAAGTCTTGATGCCATAAGACACTATGGGTGTGATCTAGAAGTATACAAACACTGCACTATAGGTTTGAATAAGCTGTTATATCGACCACAAAAGAATGAAAACAAGAGCGAACAGCCAAAACAGCAATTTTTTTCCCAGAGAAAAAATTTGCTGTTCCCAAACAAAAAAAAACAAAACACACTAAACACTATTTTAAGTGGGGGGGGCTTCATCTCTCCCACACCCCCCTACTTAAATATACCAACCCCGAGATTGCACTACAGTGCCGAAAACTGCAAAGTGATAGAAGCGGCCAAGCGACTTCTTTCCCAGGGAAAGAATTCGCTTAAAAGCTGCTTCGTCATTTTGCGTTTTCGACACTTAAAGCTCGACGAAGATGCATTCAACATAATGCATCTTCGTTCTTCTGACAGGAACCCATTGTGTTGACCCTGTGAAGTATGTCTGGCTACCTTCCACAAATGTAGATATCAGACAAACTTGTTAATCATTTTTCCTTAACAGGTGTACATTATTTTTGTTAATGCTATAATGTACTTCAGATTTACAGAAATGTTTGTCCTGTTATGAATGTATTATCATGTTTTCCCTTTGGTATGTGTGGGGGGAATCTGTATTAAGTTGTGTGTCTTCATATGTAACCTTCCTTTTTCATGAATTTTGTGCATGATGGAAAGAAACATTCATAGATATTTTGGGGGTTAACAATCAATTTTGCTTTACTTATGTATTTTTCTTTACTGTTATATTTCCTCACATACAGGGCTATAGTGCCCAAGACATCTGTATCCTATTAACTACCATATAGTTATGCTGAAAATGATGCGATAATTTAGGCACTATGTCACCATGGGTCATTCCTCTTAGACAGAGATAAGGGTCACAAGTCCTTCCATGACTGTATCTAGGAGCAAGTGGTCAATGATGTGAATGCAGCTGGAGGCCAAGGACATAAATATTCAAAAATAAGACGTAGTGCCAGAAATATGGTCATAGCTATCAAACATCAGGCAGCTGCAACTGCCTGTGAATGTATGGTTATAATGGATGACCCTGCTACTGAGCCACCAGTGATTGAAACAGGGGAGTTCCTGTCCACAGTCCGAGATCCAGACAGCTCATCACAGGGTTCCCACAGAATTCTTGATCATCATCATCATCATAATCATCAACATCCTTTTTCCATTTTTTACATGGGGATGGGGTGCCATGTCAGCTGACACCATCTCTATCTATTAATTGCTAATCTCCTGCCTTCTTTGACACTCTTTCTCGACTGTTGCAGATCTTCTCTCACACAATCCATCCACCTCTTCAATGGATGACCTCATTTCCTCTTGCCTTGTTCCTGTCTGTTTTAAATCTTTTGTTTTTCTGTATATGTGCTCAAACCATTGTAATCTGTTCTCTTTGACCTTTTCTGCAAATGGAGCTACTTTGGCATCTGTTCTTATGTCCTAATTTTTTATTGATCCCACAGTGTGCATCCTACCACCCATCTCGGGCACTTCATTTCCATCACTTATAGTTTCCTCTACTGTTCTGCCTTTACTGCCCTGGTTTATGTGCCATACAGTAGTACTTGTCATACCACTGTTTTGTACACTTTACTTTTCAGTTTGCTTGGCATTCTTCTGTCATATACTACACTTGACACTCTGTGTTAGTTGGCTGCAGCCCCTCTGAATCTAGCTTTGACCTCCTCATTCAGAGTTCCCTTCTCCTCAACCACCCCTCCCAGGTACTTAAAGCCTGTTCCACTATTTTCCCTTCTATCTCAATTATCAGCTTCTTATGAACTCCACCATTTGCCACCATTACAACTGTCTTATCTGTACTCAGTTTCATCCCATGTGCCTTCAGTTTTGCATTACATTCTCTTTTTCCCCTATCCTTGGCTGAAGGCCTTGCTCAGAGTCTGTCTGTAATGCCACATCATCTGCAACTTTGTTGATCTGTCTCCTCCGACCTGTTTACTAATGTAGTCCATCAACAGTCTGAATAGCAGTGGGCCCAGAGCTGAACCCTGGTGCATACTCACCCCCACTGGAAACCCCTCTAAAAAACAGATCACTGCTTGTACATGAGTTACTGGGTCCTTGTACATAGCTTGCACTAATTCTAACAATGTTTCTGGTACTTTGACCCACTACAGGGCTGCCCAAATAAGCTTTCTTGGGACCTTATCATATGCTTTCTCCAAGTCTAGGAATGCCCAGTCAGACTCTTTCCTCCTCTCTAGCTTCTTCTCAACTATTTGTCTCACTGCAAACATTGGGACAAGTGTGTTGAATCCAAACTGCTCATCTCCCATCTTACTTTCTCATAGTCTGCATATTTTTTTATCGATCACCCTATCCAGAAATTTCATGGAATATGACAGGAGTTTGATACCTTTGTACTGCCAATAGTTGTAAATGTCCCCTTTGTTCTTGAACATTAGCAATAGTATGCTTATTCTCTAATCATATTGGATACACCTTTCCACACTGCTATGTGTACCTTCAGGAACTATTTCTCCCCTATCTCAACCAGCATCTTTAACATGTCTGCTGTGATCTCATCTGAGCTTGATGCTTTCCCTGACTAAATTTTCCTTAGTGCTATTCTTAATTCTTCTATGGTGGACCCCTCCTCTTCTTTCTGTCTTTGCCTTGCAACCTGATGTAGTTTCTTTGTGACATTTACTGACTTACTTTCCAGATGCTTGTAGAGTGTCTCTGATGCCTTGTTCTTTGCTATTGCAACTCCTTTCTTAGCTTCTTTGTTAACCAACCAGTATTCCTTCCTAGCCTGGTCCAACTTTTTTATCTCCCACTTTTTCCTGCATTCCTTCTTTCTTTTGATGATTCCTGGACTTCTGCATTCTACCACCAGCTTTTCTTATGTACCTTATTCTCATAGTTGTCTCAGCCTCATATCATTCTGTAGTCCTCACACATGCTATTTTGAGGCTCTACCATTCTTCTTCAACTCCACCTATTCCATCTCTTCTTGATGTGCTAGAACCCTCAGTAATTCCTTGAACTGTTGTGCTTTCTCTCTAGTCAACTTCCAGGTCTTCAACCTGATCTCTGTTGACCTTAGAGCCTTCTCTGACCACTGCTTGCAGCTGATTATGGCAACCAGTGATTTATGCTGTGAGCCAACTGTTTCGCTGGGGATGACTCTGTAATCATTGATTCTATCCTAGTGCCCTTTTCTTTTCTAGGAGGAAGTCTACTTGAGTTACATGTTGGCCACTCTTGCATGTGATCTTGTGACTGTCTCTCTTATAGGTTCATAGGTCGATAGGTTCATAGGTGTTCACTAGGCTAATGACCACAAGGGCCTTTTTAAGCCTAGCCATGCATCCCAAATCTCTGACAAGTTCTGATACCCTTGATAAGTTTAAGCATGGGCCAGGGAGATGAACCATTTACAGGTTATCTGTTTGCATTTCTCTGTTTCCGAACCATGTGTTGGCTACTGTCAAGCCATTTACCAGACAGAAGTCTATAATGGCCTCTTCTTTATTCCTATTTCCCCACCCATGTGGACCCAGGCAGTCCTCATATGCTGTTCCATCTGTCCTGGTATGTGCATTCAAGTCACCCATCATTAACACCAATTCATGCTGTCTGGCATTATCTAGTAGGTCCCAAAACTGCTGTCTGAATGCATTCTTTTCCTCACTAGCCCAACCCTGCTGAGGGGCATAGGCTAAGATTATGAATACTGCTCTATAATTAGGCTGGACTCTGCCATGAGTCTGTCAGAAATTTGAATGACATCCCTCGCTGTCTTCTGAAACATCTCCTCACCACAATTCCCACACCATTTCTAGCCAGTCCTTCTACCATGTAGAAGACTTTGAATCCCTTCCATCTTGTCTTCTGGATACATATGATGTTCAGTCTTATCCTTACCATTATGTCATCCACTTCCAAGCGGCATCCTAATTCATGTTTGTAGGTTCATAGGCTTATAGGTGTTTATTAGGCTAATGACCACAAAGGCCTTTTTAAGCCTAGACTTGCATCTCAAATATCTGACAAGTTCTGATACCCTTGGAAAGTGTCAGCAGGGGCTTGGGAGATGAAACATTTACAAGCAGAGACCTAGGACATGAACCATTTAAAGGTTGCTTCCTGCTCCCCATTCAATTGCCCAAATTGCACTTGAATTGGGTTAGGGAGGAAATCTGCTTCACATGAATGGGGAGCCTGTTCTAGAGATAGGGTAGTCTCTGGGATACATTTCTATCTCTCCAGCAGGTCCTATTTATATCGGCAAGCTTTAAGTCTTTAGAACGGGCAATTCTGATGCTGTTTGTTTTGTGGATATGCAAGAGGTCCATCAGCATGGGGTCTGACAATGCCCTGTATGCCAGGCATAGATTTCCTCTAAAAATCCTGTAGGAAATAAAATACAGGGATAGGGCCTTGAGGCGGTCATAATAGGACAATTTTACTTATGCATGGCATTCTTTAGTGAGGAACCTCTGTAGACTTTCCACTTGTTGCATATGCCCGATACCAATGGGTGCATTGTACTCAATGGTAGGTCTGATGAATGCTGAATACAGTGGAACAATGACTTCCTTGGACTTAGATGAAATACTTTTGTCTAAAAGTAGAACAACATTGAATGATTTTCTCCCTACTGTAGACAAGTGATGGTCAAAGGCTAGATTACTGTCTATGTGTGTTCCTAAGTATCTGACTATTGCATCATCTCTAAAGGGTGTGTTGTCAATATGCTAGTTACCAGGGGTGGATGACTTCCTGAAGGATACTATTATGCATTTCTTAGCATTTAGTTGTTGTCCATGGCTCTGACACCAGCTGGTCATCTGTGTCATCCCTTCATGGAAAACATTTGTGTCAGTATGGGATTTAGTAGGTTGATGGTTTTATGTCCAGCTTTCACTCAGCAGTGCTATCCCAGTTAACCCAAGCTGGGCAACTGGACACCAGCCAATCAGTAGCTTATTGACCCAGGGCTGCTGGGCATTATGGCAGGCACAAACTGACCAATAAGAGCAAGTACACCTCACCCACCATTAGCATGTTTCCCTGACATAGGTCTGAGTAGGCTGGGTCCTTGACCCCCTTACCACCAGCAAATATACATGCCCATTTGGTTACATGACCAAATCACCTAGAGCCATATTTTAAACCTTTGAGTGGCTAGCTTTCCAGGGAGCTCAGTCTGTACTTCATGCTGTCCTATCATGAGGATACTGTACATCACAGTAGATGGACAAAGTGCTTGGATTATACATCTGTACCCTTTATAGGGCACAATGTAGAGTATGTGCCTCTGCCCATAGCTTCATTCTATGGTGAATCTTTGATGTTGGGGCTGATGTGGAAGACATCCCAAATGTGTCTACTGTAGAAATTCCAGGTATCAGTATAATTAAATAATTGTCATTATATCATATGTATGTATCTATATGTGTGTGTGTGTGTGTGTGTGTGTGTGTGTGTGTGTGTGTGTGTGTGTGTGTATATATATATATATATATATATATATATATATATTTTTTTTTTTTTTTACATATACATGTACCTCTCTCTAGCTCCCTAAATATATATATATATATATACATATATATATATATATATATATATACATATATATATATATATATATATATATATATATATATATATATATATATATATATATATATATATGGATCCCCTTCTGAAGCTCAAAATCCCATATGACTGAAATTCATTTTGGAGGGACTATAATTACGAAACCTTGAATACCCAAACAGTGAATTTTTTCCAGGGTAAGTAAACATTTGCCCTATATATCCTTTTCTCCATTGTAGTGAGATCCTGAGGTTGGTATATATAGTTGAGGGGGTGTGGGTGGCATAGCCCCCCACCTAGGTGGGTTTTTTTAATTATGTTGTGTGTTTTGTTTAAGTTTGGCAAGTGTTTACTTACCCTGGGAAAAAATTGCCATTTGAGTATTAAGGATTCATGCTTATTAGATGGGATTTCAAGATTTAAAAGCAGAACTATATATATAGGGATAAAAGAGACATTGAAGGAGAGGGAGAAGGAGTGGGAAGGGGGGTGGTAGTCCAGTGGACAGTAATGATTTGCATGGGATGTGTGATTCTGTAGCTCTAAAGGCAATTGTTTTCTGTTTCTTGTGTCATTTACTTTCTGATGCTTATCATTTGCCATTTATCTATATATTTTTTTAAAATTCTGGACACATCTGGTCATGTTACTGCATGACCACCTGCACCTGTTAAGCACACCTTCTGTATTTTTGTTAATGTACAAAAGGTAGATGTATGTATAACTGAATGTTATTTGTTTTCATTCCATTAGCATATCTTAGTTTCTAATTTACATTTCAAATAATATAGATTTGATCATTGTTTATTCTATTTTTCTTTTTTGTGTTGCTTACTTGTTATCATTGGTGATCATTCTTCTGGGACAGTGGAACGCTTACCACCTTATGTCAGAGTATCAGTAGCCTCTGATGATGATCTCTGCAATGAAGAAACACAGTCTGGGCATGCAGAGGGTCGGTCTGACACTGAGGTTGTGCCTCCAGCACCTTCTGCCCCTATTTCAGTGACAGTCAGTATGCATACTGACTGCCAGCAAAATAGGGGCAGTCAGTGCGCATACTGATTGTCACCAAAATAGGCAGTATGTATACCCATGAAACAGAGACCTCAAACATAGGAGAGGTTGAGGCAACTCACTTGATCAGGGTAGTGTGGTTACTCCATTTGTCAAACTGGTTGATTCTTACCCTTAACCATCATGAGTGTGAGATGCCACAGAGGTGGTTGATAGAGGTGCTCAGAGGAGGCCTGCTGTCCACCCTTTTCCTGATGTTGCTGTGTCAGTAGGTGCCACACATCGGCTATATAGGGCCATCATGGAGGCACAGGTGACAGGCATATTCTACCAGGGCCTTAGAAGACATAGTGTGATTAGTAAACATTGTGCATTCTGATGTGTGGGAGTCCTTGGACAGGATGAATGACTCACTGGATTGGGCAGTATCTGTAATGGAATGGCTGCTGGGGGAGAGTTGTCATCCACATGGCCAAAGTGGTGCCATATCATCCAGTGTTAGTAGATGTGGTGTGCAAAATCCTGCTCCCACAGTGACACTACTTTTATTGCTCAATCAATGAGTGTGGTGTCCATGCCCAGACTTGGAAGGTCACATGGTTGTGGGCCAGGATGTAGTCATGAGGAGACATTGTCCAGCAGACCTCACTCACATTCAGGTAGCACCATAAATTGTAACCAGGACCATGGAACTCACAGCACAATTCCTGATAGAGGTAGCTCTCATGGTCAGGGGTGACAACACTAAACTGACCAATCTACCATGCAGAGCTCAAACCTGTCTGAGATGCCAGCACTTAGTGCTAGCAGAGTGTTTGACTTTGTACACTGAGGACACACACACACACACACACACACACACACACACACACACACACACACACACACACACACACACACACACACACACACACATACACACACACACACACACAGTACTTATCTAAGCAGTACCGTTGACCTGTTGACTGCTATACATATCTTGCTACTGGCCCATCAAATTAGATATTTAAGACTAAATTGTTTTTAAATTGCACACACTCACTTCTTTGTTGTCAGGCTTGCCTTCCTATTCCTCTCTCACCCTGGGCAAGTGATGATTACTCTGCCCTGTGTTTTGCACATTTCTTTGTGACTTAGGATTGCATATATGTCTGATGCACAGAGAAGATAACTAATGCTTGCTTACTCAACATCTTCCTTTAGCATAAATGTATTGCAGAATATATGTTTTTAATCATAGTTCATAATCAGTTGTGAATGATTATTTATGTAATTGCTGAACCACACTGTATGACTCACTGGATTGGGCAGTATCTGTAATGGAATGGCTGCTGGGGGAGAGTTGTCATCCACATGGCCAAAGTGGTGCCATATCATCCAGTGTTAGTAGATGTGGTGTGCAAAAGCCTGCTCCCACAGTGACACTACTTCTATTGCTCAATCAATGAGTGTGGTGTCCATGCCCAGACTTGGAAGGTCACATGGTTGTGGGCCAGATTGTCGTCATGAGGAGACCTTGTCCAGCAGACCTCACTCACATTCAGGTAGCACCATAAATTGTAACCAGGACCATGGAACTCGCAGCACAATTCCTGATAGAGGTAGCTCTCATGGTCAGGGGTGACAACACTAAACTGACTAATCTACCATGCAGAGCTCAAACCTGTCCGAGATGCCAGCACTTAGTGCTAGCAGAGTGTTTGACTTTGTACATTGTGGACACACACACACACACACACACACACACACACACACACACACACACACACACACACCCACACACACCCACACACACCCACACACACCCACACACACCCACACACACACACACACACACAGTACTTATCTAAGCAGTACCGTTGACCTGTTGACTGCTATACATATCTTGCTACTGGCCCATCAAATTAGATATTTAAGACTAAATTGTTTTTAAATTGCACACACTCACTTCTTTGTTGTCAGGCTTGCCTTCCTATTCCTCCCTCACCCTGGGCAAGTGATGATTACTCTGCCCTGTATTTTGCACATTTCTTTGTGACTTAGGATTGCATATATGTCTGATGCACAGAGAAGATAACTAATGCTTGCTTACTCAACATCTTCCTTTAGCATAAATGTATTGCAGAATATATGTTTTTAATCATAGTTCATAATCAGTTGTGAATGATTATTTATGTAATTGCTGAACCACACTGTATTTCTGTTATTGTTCCTACTAATGCAGTCAAACTAGATGTTTAAATATTGCTTACTATTATACTTGTGCAAATAATGCTAAAATTGACCTGGTCTCCTGTTTATATACAGTGTCCAACTAAAATGCTTGATGCAAATTACTGAGCAAAATCCATAGCTGTATATTGCAAAGATCACTTGCAAGTGGTTGCTGACATTACTATACACTTGGGACATATATCATCTTAAGGACATTTGAGAATTTGTATATCAAGGTAATCAGTTATACAACTCTACTGATATTTCTATACAGGTTCCACACTTACCTTGCTAGTACTCAAGATATAAAATGTCTCCTTGGGGTGGGGAGATATTGCTGTCTGATGCTATTAGAATACAACCATTACATGGTTAAGTCAAATTTGTGCAATTTGGCAGACATCATTTTTAATATTTATATGTGCTAAGGCTCTTATACTTTCATTCAGTATTCAATATGTGTGCTATCCTCTTCCTCTTAGCCAGAGTCACGGCATATTGTGCACAACTATGTTTGATGGCATCATCTGTGACTGGTGTTTCTTCCTCAGACTCCTCATTTGTAGCTGCTGGCCCTGCTTATAGTACTAGGAACTGTGCTACTGCCCATAGTTGTCATTGTTGAAGCTGTTTCCTGAGAATGATATTGGGCAACATGGAACAGACTGTGATTATTTTGGAAGATGTTGCTGGGCATACTGCAGGGCACCTCCTGATATGTCTAGACACTGGAATCTTGATTTGACCAAGCAGAATATGCATGCTGTGATACTCCTAGTTTGACCATGGGCAATATTGCATCCTTGCTCAGTGAGGTTGTGTAGCTTTCTCATGGGTGCCATGAGCCAAGGTTCCGGTGCATAACCTGCATCCCCCACTAGATGCCCTTGTGGAAAGTCACCCCCTAGCAAACCTTGTGTATAACTCACAGGTGTACCAAATGTGTGCATGAAAACTGCCTAGCTTACCTGCATAGGCACTGTAGATGATCCTTTGAGCATTACAGACAACATGATAGTTTATAGAGTGGTATCCTTTTGTGTTACTGTACATCTTTCCCTGTTCATTGATTGGGACTTTTATTTCTATGTGTGTACAATCTATGATCCCAAAAACTTCAGGGAAGTGTGCTAATGAACAGAATGTTTGCGTGATTCTGGCTCTCTCCTTTGGAGTGTGGGGAAAACAGATATCCTCCTTTGTATGTGGTAGCATTGCATTTAGAAACTGATACAATATTCTGGAAAAATATTCTGGAAACTGAGACCTGTGACACCCCTAATATAGCCCCTGTGGGTCTTTGGAAAGTACATGCAGCTGGTATATGTAATGCTAGACATACCTTTGTATCACCTGGGATGGGTTCTCCACAATTTTCCCGGGGCCTCAGTTAAGGGCGACAGAAGTTGTATATTTCCTCTAATTTTTTCCTTGTCTACCCAGAATAACTGTACAATTTCTGTGTCATTCAGCCCATGGTAAATCAAGTGGGGTCTAAATACCCTTGTTCTTCTTGTCTGAGATCTGGCAGCAGCAGAAGCAGCACCTTGAATTAAATAAAGCCTGTTGCATATATAGGTTAATGTTGGCAGCAGCAACTGCTAACATATATATATATATTTTTTTGCTTTTTTATTTTTTATTTATGTTTTTAGTCTAATTGTGGCTGTATTCCAAAGAATTTTGTTTTTCAAGGCAAATGGCTATACTGAGTGTACATCATTGCTTTACCGCTTATTTAATAGCTCCAACATGTGAGATTGGTTAATTAGCATTTAATTAAGCTACTTATGCTGTCATTAGCATATTCTGCAATTTACTCTTGTTCTGCTCCAGAGCCGTTTAATGAATACTAAACAGAGCGCTACCATGTGTGGGGCAAGCCACAGCACTTATACGATAGCTGCACTTACTGTAGCTATTCATGAGTCTAGCTCTGTACCTTCATCTTCACAAATATTATGTGAGGGGCTGCACCTCCCATGCCCCCTGTGACACTGCCAGCCCAACTACCTGGAATTTTGTGAATAATTCTATGTCATTTGTGAATATTGATAAGATTTATACAGAACTGTATGTTATGTATTGAGTTTCAAAAATGTAACCACAGCATACCCCGTTGGAAAATAGGAGATTAACCTGTAAAACTTAAGAATAGTTCATGTTAAGATACTTTATAGCTGGGCCATAAACAAAAGATGTTATCTCTCAGTTTTAATGAAGAAGCAGACACAGTGTCTAGAGCTAGAAGTTATTCTATTGTTTGGAAAGAAAAGTAATTTCTAGGTTTAAAATATAAAGTGTTTTATTGCTTTATGACTTCTTAGCTACATGGTTCTGAGCAAACATCTGAGAAGTATGTTCTATGAGTTTTTGATTTAGCCTGGGAACTGTAGTCAGGTAACAAAAAGTGATGTCATCTAGGCTAACCCAGCAGTAATGTTTAATATTAATTTAAGAACTCTCTCAGAGAGAGAGAGAGAGAGAGAGAGAGACTGGGCATTTTGTATTTTGTCTTGTAAAAACATCCACTCATCATCATCATCATCTGCACTTGCCTGTGAGTAAGATTTAGAGCATAGTATCTATTTTAGATATAGACAGCAATATAGCAAAGATTAGTTTAGATGTTTTCTGTATTTAATTGAGACTGTCCTGCAATGTTGTTTTAAAATATTTCCTGTGATTTTGAACTCTAAAGTCACTGTGTTGAGTTACTGAGTATTGTATTGTTCTTTTATTACTTATTATTAAATATATTTAAACCTGTCTTTGTGACTGATATTTGTTAGACATATTTAAGCTCTTAGGGTACTGGCATATGAATTTGGTGACACTGTATAGGCCATTCCTAATAGCCTGGCGCTTGATCAAAACTACCATTTGGATAATAGTAATATTACACAGTAGGATTGGAGACCCCTTGTAAGGGCCTTATAGTTGCTGATAAGAAGGGGTTGGTGACCTTATAGTCTGGGCAGAAGGGGACATAACTAGTAAACATGTGCCAGCCTTTCCAGGTGTGTGTGTGTTTGTATAGAAACCAAATCTCAAAGTGTGTGTGTGTGTGTGTGTGTGTGTGTGTGTGTGTGTGTGTGTGTGTGTGTGTGTGTGTGTGTGTGTGGGCTACTTGGGCAGGGGACCCGAAGCACTGGTTGGACAGAGAGGGTGCTGGAGGTCTTGGCTTGGCTCCTCAGCTGAGATCTTAACCCTATAGCTGTGCCAGTGGGGAGTCTTATTAGGGATCTGGAGAAAGAGGGACAAACCAGCCCCAGACTGACTGTGATCTCTGTGTCCACTTACGGGAAATTGTACTTTACTGTATGTGTACTTTTCATCCTCCCATTGTGTATGTTACTCACTGTTGCCAGTGGTAAGGATTGAGGCTCTTTGATTACTGGACCAGTGCAGGGAGCTGGATATTAATTGGTTGGCAGTAGTGGGATATGCACATCACATATTAATTGGTCGACAAAGGTGAGATAGCCACATCACATATTAATTGGTTTGTAGTAGTGTGGATATCGAATTTCTGTAGCAGTTGTACAGTGGTCACTGAAGGTGTTTTTACTCTCAATCAGCCACTCAGTGAACATTCAGAGTTTCACATCACAATTGTTTTATTTTGTTTGTTAGCTTAGTTAGTCAGGGAGAACAGGTAAGCATGTCAGCAGAGGAGTATGGCAAGCTGACAAAGAACCAGTTGGCTGAGATGTACCAGGCAAAAGGACTGGTGCATCCTAACCTGATTAAAGCAGAAATGATTGCTGCCTTGGGCAAAGGTGCATCACACACCAGCATTCAGGAGGACAACCAGGCTGCCCTTGGTGATGTACAACTCTCAGAAAATGGACAGCTCAACCTTTCCAGAGACGGCTTAACAATCCATCTGGAGTTAAAGAGACTTGAGCTGGAGGCAAAAAGTTTAGAAATAGAAGCAGCAGAGAGACTGAGATGTCTATAGACTGAGAAAAATGAGAAACTGCAATGTCTGAAGGCTGAGGAAAATCAGAAACTGCAACACCTGGAAGCTGAGTAGAAGGGAGACAGAGGCAACATGAAAAGTAGATGCTGACTCATCTCCAGAGTCATGTTAGTAATGGGGAAGGGAGTAACTTAATCCCACAAGCAACAAAGGTCAGTAAATTTCTTCCACAATTTACAGAGTCGTATTATTCTGATAGTTTCAGTCATATGTTTGAGAGGGTATGTAAACAGTATAATGTTGACCAATGGCTCTGGGTATGGTTACTGACCCCCTTACTCCATGGTAAAGCTGTAAGCACAATTTCTAAACTGTCTGATATTGATTGCTTAAATTATAATAGAGTCAAAATGTGTTTGTTAGAATGCTTTACGTTAACACCTGAAGCTTATAGAAAAAAGTTTTGTGAGCATAGACACAAGGCAGATGAAAGTGTGCGAGTGAATATATTGCTGAACTAAGCACTTATTTTCAGAGATGGGTGAGTGGATGTAAGGGCCTTATAGTAGCTGATAAAAAGAGGATGGTGGCAGTGGGAACTACCTTATAGTCTGGGCAGAAAGGGGCATAGCTAGTAAACCTGTGCCAGCCTACCCCAGGTAGGTTTGTGTGTGTGTGTGTGTGTGTGTGTGTGTGTGTGTGTGTGTGTGTGTGTGTGTGTGTGTGAGCTACTTGGGCAGGGACACGAAGTACTGGTTGGACAGAGAAGGTGCTGGAGGTCTTGGCTTGGCCCCTCAGCTGAGATCATAACCCTATAGTTGTGCCAGTGGGGAGTCTTATTGGGGATCTGGAGAAAGAGGGAGTAACCAGCCCCAGACTGACTGTGATCTCTGTGTGCTCTTAAGGGATATTGTACTTTACTGTGTGGGTACTTGTCATCCTCCCATTGTGTGCATCCCTCACTGTTGCCAGTGGTGAGGGTTGAGGCTCCTTGATTACTGGGCCAGTGCAGGGGTGTCACCCCCCCACACCCCCCACTAATTATGTATACCAACTCTGAGATCACACTATAGTGGGGAAAGGCAAAATTTCATTATCCCTACTTAGCAGTAACTACTTATTCCATTCTGTTCCCTTTATGTTGGCCAACTATGATCATTCAATGAACTTCTGTATGATCATTTTGCCTTTCGAGGAATAGAACATTCGATGGTCTATGTATAATGAATGGGTGTTCAATGAATGTTCCATTCGATCGGTAAACATAGACCCCAAAACAACTAATCTAGAAACATTCTGCTGCCACCAGCAGGAACCAATAAATAAATATTACAAACATACTAATGTAATGCTATAATCAGTACAAGTAGTAAACAGTAATATTAGGCATTTTTTCAAAGATCATTTAACCTGGGGAATAGTTTAAGGGGAGAGACTTTGCAAAATGATACTTAGGTGGCTATTGACAACTGCCAATAAATGAGGTGAGGGAGGGAATTATGTTGCCAAACTACCATAAGAGGCAGGCAAAAGCAGATACAGTGGTTATAAGAACGCAACTGTAACATAGTGGGTGGGAGGAGAAACAATCAGACCCTTACCTCTGAGATGACAGGCCTTGAGATGCCTCAGTGCAAACATTAGTCGAACTAGCCTGACATACACTTAGTACATGAATGAAACTCGTGTTTGATACCACCAGTTAGACAACTTAAATAGCAAACTGCAGCTGTGTACTGAAATTATTACTGTAAAGACCATAGCTAAAGCAGATACAGACTGATAAAATTAATTTAAAAACAGATCAAGAAATAAGGAAAAACTTATCTTTCACTCAGTATGTAATTAATTTATTACAAGACAATCATAATTAAAAAGATCACAGCAAACTGCAGCTTTTTACATCTTAGATCCTTAGCTCTGAGCTGGCTAGCCTGGAACTGCAACCACTAGTCCTAAACTAGCCTGATACACACTCACTCACTCACTCAGTACAAAAGAATGAAATAAGTGTTTAGTTAAAAACAGTTAAACCACTTAAACAGCAAAATGTAGTGTGACTATGTACTGTAATTGCTAATACAGAGTTAATGCCACATCTAAAGCAGATGCAGACAGTTAAATGAATTTAAATACATGACGAAATAAAAAAGCCTTACCTTTCATTCTGTAGGTAATGGAACTATTACAATGGCGTAGTAGTTGAAAAGATCAGAGCAAACAACAACTTTGGTATTCTTAGACCCTTAATTCTGAGCTGACTGGCTTGGAACTGCACAAGTTCTGAACTAGCTAGGCATACACTCAGTACAGAAGAATAAAACCAGTGTTTAATACCAACAGACCTCTTAAATAGCAAAATGCAGTGCAACTACGCTCTGGAATCGCTAATGTTTGGCTTAAAGACCATAGCTAAAGTAGATCTGATACAACAAATTAGAAAGAGATGAAGAAATGAAAAAAATTACATTTCTTTCTGTTTGTAATGGAAATATTGCAATGCAACAGTAGTTTAAAAGATCACAGCAAAGAGCAGCTATGGAATTCTTAGACCATTAACTCTGAGCTTACTAGTGTGGAACTGCCTTAACGCAACAGACTCAGTACATAAGAATTAAACTAGTGTTTAATACCAACAGTTAAACCACTTAAATAACAAAGTGCAGGGCAACTATGTACTGAAATGATTAATGTAGGCTTAAAGACCATAGCTAAAGCAGATAAAAAGCTGTTAAAAAAGAATTTAAAAACAGATCCAGAAATAATAAACAAATGTATGTTGCTTTCTGTTTGTAATAGAAATATTGCAATGCAACAGTAGTTTAAAAGACCACAGCAAACAACAGCTTTGGACTTTTTAGACCCTTAGCTCTCAGCTGACTGGCCTGGAAGTGCCTTAATGCAAACAGTAGTACTGAAGTAGCCTGACATACACTCAGTACATAAAAATGAAACTAGTGCTTAATTCTAACAGTTACACCACTTAAATAGCAAAATGCAGTCCAACTATGTACTGTACTTAGTAATATAGGCTTTAAGGTCTTAGCTAAACCAGCTGCAGACTATTAAAATGAATTTAAGAACAGATCAAGAAATAAAAAAAATGGCTTTCATTCTGTATGTAAAGGAACTATTACAATGCAAACGTAATTTAAAACATCACTGCAAACATCAGCTTCGGAATTCTTAGACCCCTAGCACTGAGCTAACTGGACTTGAAAAGACTTAATACAGACACTAGTCATGAACTAGCTTAACAAACACTCTGTACATAAGAATGAATCTAGTGTTTAATACCAACAGCTAAACCACTTAAATAGCAAAATGCAATGCAAATAAGTACTAGAATTATTATTATAGGATTAAAGATCTTAGTTAAAGCAGATATAAACAGTTAAAATAAATTTGAAAGCAGATCAAGAAATGGAAAAATAAAACATATTTCATTCTGTATATAATGAAACTACTACAATGCTTCAGTAGTTTTTAAGATTATATAAAACAACAGCTTTGGAATTCTAAGACCCTTAGGTCAGAGCTGACTAGCGTGGAACTGTCTTCATGCATACACTAGTCCAGAACTAGCCCATTAGATACTTAGTATATAAGAATGAAACTAGTGTTTAATATCAACAGTTAGACCACCTAAATAATAGCACAATATAGTGCAGCTATGTACTGTAATTACTAATATAGGCTTAAAGGCCTTAGCTAAAGCCAATACAGACTGTTAAAATTAATTTAAAAACAGATCAAGAAATGAAAAAATATATATATCTTTTGTTTTGTATGTAATGGAAGTGTTACAGTATTATTATATAGTGCCTTTTAACCCTTCTCTTCTTTCTAATTCTCTTATATCTTTCAGCGTTTCTAATGAAACCACATCAGTACTTTGAGTGTCAAACAGCTGTACATTAATGGCGGTTACATTTGACAGAGATGTTAGACAAGGATGTCCGTCATCACTGCTGTCATTTCCATTTGTAATGGAAGTCCTTGTGGGTCATGTCAACAAAGTGTTGTTGGAGGAATGTGGGGTCTTAAATACAGCTTTAATTTGCTTTTTTGGAAGACTAAATATTAATGCTTGAAGACAAGAGAGAAATACTTAAGTCTGCAACTCTGCAGCATGAGAAACAAAATATTGGTGGAAACACTAAAGAATAATCAGAAAGAATAAGACAGGGATTGGACAAAATGTATCTAGGTCAGGGGGTGACTCTCAGTCAGTACAGGAGAGTGAGGACACTGATCTTCTAACATATTATTCACTTAATCCAACATATTCCATTCTTTTAATGAGATATCATGATAAATAGACAGCACAGGGAACTAGGCCAAGGTTTATGGGACAGTGAGGGGGTTTATAACTATGATGGAAAGCTTAAGGCAGTTACACATGATATAAGCATGTGGTAGGGATTGACATGACACCAATAATGAGAGGATGATGTGACAAACTAATGAGCTGGTGGGTGTGGGAAGACAATAAAATGGTGGTAGAAATGAAGAGAGTGGAGATGAAGACACTTATGCAGCTGAATATGATAATTTTGTAGAAGACAGGGAGGCTAGGGATTAGTTATTACAGTGGTTATGTCAAAATAAGGAGGAGCTACCGAATAAGTGAATGTATGGGCGTGGTTGGGATCTTAAAAACTAGGGCTTATGTAAAATGAGGGATCATACATGAAGATCTTTAGGGATACATGGGATCAATGTGGCCTGGGACAGGGGTGATATAGACATTTTAGAGGAATATATAGAAAGAACGTATAGCAAGTGAAGAGAGGGTGATGTGGGGTGATTTAAAAATGTGAAAAGAGGAATGCAAAATTAGCGTAAGGCTGCACAAATGGACATAAGAGTGGTTAACTAGAAAAATGGTATGGACAAGAAGAAAAGTAAACTGAAGGAGAGGGAAAGGTGTATGGAAGCCTATCAATGTGTGTGGGAAGAATATTGGACAATTTAAGGGGTAGGTATGATTTAAATTCAGTAGATATGGTCATTAAAATTGAAGGTACCAAGCACCAGAGAAGCTGTTTCATAGAAAGGTGAGTGAAGATGCCATCTACTGCAGATATAAACTGGAAAATGCTGACTTTCCATATAGGTGCAGGAATGTGATAAAAGTATGACAGTTCTGGGATAAGGTATTAGTGCTGTGGGAGGCAGTATACAAGAAAGACTTAGAGAGGTCATAGTAAATGTGCTTACTTGGGTTCGAGGAAAATATGGCCCCATGGAGTAGACCTACGGTGTTAAGAACAGTGAAGATGATGGATGGATGAAGAATATGTACAGTCAGCCTGTAACAAGAGCTTAGGTGAGTGGACATTGGAAAGAATGATTATTATTGTATCTAACAATGTTAAGGAATGTCAAAAAAGGGTGGTCTTGTGAGACATTTCAGTGTTTTACTGGAATTGGGAAAAGTAATGGGGAGGGAGGCTGGTGAGGATAAAGGACAGGGGCTAATACATCTTTGACAATTTGCAACTTATGAGTGCTTTGTAATTAGGATACAAAATGCATTCTACTGTTGTAGGGGGTGTCATGCAGTGCATATTTAATTTGTAGATAATCTTGTGTTTTTTTTTTTTTTTTTGAAATATTGGAACTGTGAATACTTACTTTAATAATTAATGACAAGATTTTTGAAATGTAAATAACCATGACCATTTGTTTACTCTGATCTGTAGTATGCATACAAGGAAGACAGACTACGGCCTCAAGTCCAGTAGTAATGGGGTCAGTATATTCCAATTTCCTCTTGCTGCTTTAAAAAGAGGTGATAAGACCTTTCCTACCCAGACCTTACTATATGGCACAGCTTCCCTGCCATGATTAATAGCACCATTATATTTAGCTCTTCCTGAATAACACTGGATCATCACCTTAACTGAAGGACTAAATAAGCTTGACTTAGCTGAAACTGAACCCAGACAACTTCCATACCTGATCTGCAGAAACCACAACCTCTGGCATATACTTTAGCATGAAACAGCTTCAAATAAATAAATAATGTATTGCATCTTCTGTTTGTTTAATGCATTTAGTAGAACATTCCTCAAAGATCTTACAAACAAAGACTTTTACACAGTTAGTTAGGTATACATTGCATCATTTGGGGGGGGTAAACATAGTTGCCCTAATTTATTTTATTTGTTCTGTGCTATTCTACTTGCACTTACATAGTATGTGAACTGAACAAAATTTGCTATCAGTGAACACCTCATGTTTCACACAAAGGAGAATTACAAGCAACCTCTTTTAACATTTAGGATCTGACAGAGGTCTGAAATGATAATCCATTCCTGCTTGCCTGGATTTGAGTTAGGTATTTGTTACTGTTTGCTCCTGATGAGACAAGGGGCATTAGTTATCTTGTCCTGGCCATTTCTGATGTGGGCCATTCATGCATCACTTTGTTAATTGGCTGATTCCTGCTTCAATGGAACATTTCTGCCATAAAGGTGAGTCTCTATCCAGTTTCACCACCATGGAACTTCCACTTCCTGATGTTGAAAAAGGGACTGACTCTGATAATAATGGTGGTGAACAGCTGGCATGGACAGTGAGTACAGTATCAATGTTGGATACAGGAAGAGTGCACAAAAGATCCCCTACCCAGACCATGGACACAGCCTCTATCACTATGAACACCACCCAAGACAGAGACACACACCACATAGAGAGGATAAGTTGGTGCAGACACATGCAATTAAGACAGTGGGTACTTGCTGTGGCCCAGCCATCCCATCAATGTTTGCCACAAGCTCCATAGTGTGTGTGTGTGTGTGTGTGTGTGTGTGTGTGTGTGTGTGTGTGTGTGAGTGTGTGTGTGTGTGTGTGTTGGGGGGGTACCCAGATGGGTGTGGATACTGGTGCACATAGATTTCATGAGTACTACCTTCCCCCAGAAATAGCTGTGTTGATGGCTACAACCTAACATATGTTCAAGGCCATCATGGAGGTACAAGCTAGCACCACCTCAGCCTTTGCAGGGATGATATGGGTAATTTAGGTTGTGGGAGTGGCCTGTGGGATTGCATGTCTTGTATGTGTCATTTTTGACAGAATCATTTGCATTCTGGAACAAGGAAAGTCCTCTGATGCTTGCATGTCACATGGTAGACATAGTCCCTTGAGTCAAATCACCTCTATACCCATAAATGGTAGCCATCATCAAGGATGGCCTAGTTCACGGTCATGAAGCACATCCATGGTAACATTAGGTGTGGAGGTGTGGAGGTGCTGATGAGTAGGAGAGGACAACCCTGAGGTCTTGGCACTCATGGTGGTGACACATCTGGCAACAGAGATTGCACACAGTCATGTAGCACACCTACATCTTGTCACTTTGTGGCACTACCTGTGAAACTCCTGACAGAGTTAGTTCCCATGGGTGGGGCTGCACACAGGATATCCGTACATCTTCCATACATGCTCTGGACCTGTTTGTTACATTAAGTTGCAGTACAGCAACTACTGCTGAAGCTGTGTCCAGTCATACTCAAATATGCAACATTGCAGCCCCAGTGCATCACATTCACAGGCAAACAATGACATTTGTCCCTTCCATACCATTCTTCAGCAATTGCCTCCATACCAACCACAAACACACACACACACACACCCACACACACGACACACACACACACACACACACACACACACACACACACACACACACACACACACACACCCACACACCCGCACTGCATTCTCAAGTGTGCATTTTGTACAGCACTCACACATTTCTCTGCAGAAGACATTGCACGCTCATGCTTCCTCCTCATCTGTGCAAATGATGATAACTGTGCCATGCCCTTTGTTCACTGCTACTTGTGTTGCCTATGTCTGATGCACAGTGTGGCCAACCCATACATAGGTAGACACAGTCTGCTATTGGGTTTGCATCCATTACCTTTACTGCATTGCATATACTTTAAAATAGGCCAAAGCTATGCACTGGCTGCTGCTTCTTTGACAGTACCACAGCATACTGTGCCCACCCCATCTAGCATGTTCATCCCCTGCTACTGGGTCTTTTACTGGCACCTCATCTGGCTCACTCTTTACTGCCTGGTGTGCTAAGAGATGTTCATCCTGCAATAGGCCACCCTGTTACAAATGTTTCCTAATTATCATGTTATATAAGATTGCAATGTCTGAGAGTATTTTAACACTTAATTCAAGGTCATACTACAGGGCACCACCAAATACATCCAGGCAGAGAAAACATTCTTTCATGAGCCTAAACACATATTTCATGTCAACTGGGGTTTGTGGTAGGCATAGCTACATCAATGGTGTGTCACATTCTGTGGATTTTGAATGGATGTCCCCAACCAGGGCTCTGGGGCATATCCAGCATTGTCAATATAATGCTCCCTGAGGAAGTCATCTCTTACAAACTGTTGATAACAGTCACATGTATGCCATGTGTTGGAGTCAAGGTAATTGCCAGGGTGGCCTTCAGACAAACTTATAGATGATACCCTGTGCATTACAGACCATCTAGCAGTTGATGAAGTGATAACCTTTATGACCGTCTTCCCAGGTCACTAGGTGTGGCTTTTATTTCAATGTGGGTGCAGGCCATGGCTCCCAGCACCTCAGGGATACTGATTATGTAATAGCAATCCCTAGCAGTGATGGCTCTCCTCTGTGGTACATGGAAACCACATATGCCTCCCCCTATGGTACACATGGCCTCAACAAACTGACAGAGTATTCTCAAGGCATGTGCTTGAGATACCCCATCTGTGTCTCTGATGGTCTCTGAAAGGTCTCGTAGATAGTTATAGTAAAGCTGTACATGCCTATTCATCAACAGTGATGGGTAATCCATGCCTTCCATGGAATTGCATGCAAGGCTAACACATGTCTACCAGCTCTTGTATGGTGTTTCTGTCCACACGGTACCAAACTATAATGTTGGTGTTTTAAAGGCCATGAAATGTTAAGTGAGGTCAAATGACACTGTGCCTCCAATGGTGACTATGCTCACCAATGTGACTTGTGGCAGCAATAATAGCCTATTACGTATAACCAAACAAAAAAAAGCTGACTCCTGATCATAGACTTAATTCAGAGGTTTAGTGTTTTTACTCCAGAATACCAAATGGAACTTCATCTGACTCTGATGAAGTTGTGTAGTGTATTACATATGTACATTCACTAATACAGTGGCAACCCCTTGCATAGTTCTGTGACTCCCCTGCATGCATATCAGGATTTTCCTCTGGTCATTATCACTGGTGTTCACTCATCACATTGCATTCTTTATATGTTTCTGAATCAGTCTGCCATCTTGTTTTACCTCATTAGTAATATACAGTGCTCCTCATTTTAATACTATTGCTCATTGCCATCTGATTATACCACCATTAGCATATATTTCGGACAGCTATGCTGCTCTGTCACCAATAATCACTATAAGTGCTACACACACCCTGCTTGTGGCTACTCTTTAAGTAACATTGCCTACCACAATGCTATGAATATTTCTAAATCTAAATCTAAATCCAGGGGTGTATATGTCTGTGTTTTCCTCTCTTGGCCTCTGTTGAGGATAGGTCAAGCTATAATTTTAAAAAATGTAAATAAGTAAATAAGGTAAGATTAAAGACACACAATTTTCTTTGTTGTAAAGAAGAACAAATAGAAGGTTAACAATGTTCTGTGTGGCTGCCGAGTATACTATCAGCCTGAATATTTGCGTCTGTCCTCATCAGCTAAAACTTTTTTTATGAGGTGTGAACATGTGATACTGGACTAGAAGATCACATGACTTTTACACAGTATATAAGGAAGGGGAGGCGAATATAATTTGTATCTGATGAAATTTTACTGATGTTAAAATGGAAGCACTTATACAGTTTATTAAAAGATTGGAATTTCATACTTCGTGGACGTGTTTCGATCTTTGGTGCCTAGTCTTGGACTTAGTGGTTTTTACATACATCTTGAGTTTGTCTTGTTTGTTTGGTTCTAAGGTGTGACCATTATTTGCTGCTAGCCCCTTAATATATTTCACCAAAAATTAAATTTTTTAGCAAGAGTGATTAATACATGGAATATGTTGCCTATGCAGTCCAAAAATTATGAACTAAACATTTTTTCAAGGAAAGGTTCAACAAAACAAATGGCAGTATTGTATATGAATGTGCATGATGTATAAGGACACAGTAGGAAATGAGGGAAATGGTAAGATCTTCATCTCAAAACACAGGGTCCAGGGTTTGATTTTGACCTCTGGTCACTCTCTGTGGAGTTTGCATGTTTTCCCCTTTGTCTGAATATGTAGATCCTTGGAAAAAAAGTGCTGGATGTTTCACCATTCATTGAAGCTGTATCCGAAAGGCTTGACAACAGATGTCACCTGCAAATATAATGAGTCACGGTCAGCAGCACAGACTTGATGTGATTGCCTCTGAGTGAAGTAGTCATGTGGATCAACTGTCATGCATGGTATTCTTGGCAAAGAATACAGACCAGGCTGTCTGCTTGGTGGCATTAATTTGGACATCTTGATCAGCATTGACACAAAAGATCATGGGTATTTACTGCTCCAAAGTGGGTAGAGGACTCAGCTTACGCCAGACACACATGCTTATGGTGAGAGGCATCTGTGTGCCCTTACTGGCTATTGTGTGTTATGTACCTGCTATGATGCCCAGCAGCCCCACCTCAGCTACTGGCTGGCATGCAGTTACTCAGACTAGTTATCTGGGATAGCTCTGTTTGGCAAAAGCTGGGCATAAAACCAATCAAACTTCCAAAATGAAGAAAAATGATTGCTATACTGAGTATAGGTTATCTGGTGGGATGCAATCTGAAATTACATGATATGATGATAGGGAGTAGACTGGACACAAGATGGTAAGGCAGCATAGTGAAGCTTCTTGTCCTGGGATCAAGGGTTTACTAGTTAGTAACAGGATAGACTAGAAAGGGTGTGGGAATTGTAATAAGAAAGAGTGTTCTGAAAACAATGAGGGATATCATCAGAGTCAGCGACAGACTCCTGGAAATAAAGCTTGGCATAAAAATACATCAGTCTTCATGACCTCAGCCAACAATCCTCTCCAGGTCTCTGATAGTGAAGGAAAGAAGACATTCATGTGGCATTTGCAGGATCTACTTGATAAAGTGGGACAAAATGAGTTGGCTTTGATAGTAAGAGACTTTACTCATATCGGCACAGACTGAGCAACATATGAGGATTTCCTGTGTCCACATAGCTAGGGCAACAAGAATAATAAAGGAGAGGCTAATCTAGATGTCTCACTTGCTAATGGCTTAGTGGTTGCCAACACATGTAAATGGCTTAATGGTGTCCAACTCAAGGTTCACTAAGAGAGACAGTCACGGTCATCTGCAAGAATGTTCGACATCAGACTCAGGCAGACTTCCTCCTACTAATGGAAATACACTGCGGTAAAATTACAGATTGCAAAGTCATCTCTCATTTAATGTATGGTGCCAGTATAAACTTCTGGTATCCAAAATCAGCTGCAAGCAGTTTTCAAAAAATTCTCTGAATTTAACAGAAACTGAGATAAAGACTTGGAAGTTTACTGGAGTGAAATCAGTGGAGTTTAGAAAAATATTCAGCACTCTTGCACCCCTCGGGAAGTAAAGAAAACACATGGAGATAAAGAATGGCAGCATCTGAAAATAGCATGTGTGAGGATGATAAAACAGCTATGCAGTTGTGCCAGGTATTCAAATATGGTTCATAAGGAAACCTGATGGTGGGATGTAGAAACCCTGGAAGTTATCAAACAAAAGAAGGAGTGCAGGAAGAAGTGGGAGATAGAAAAGACAGCTCACAATAACAGAGAATACTGGCTGGCTGACAAAGAGACCAAGTCAGCAATCACAATGTCAAAGAGTAAGGCATTATAGGAACTATTTCTGTTCCTTGCAAGTGACTCAGCAGATGGCACAAAGAAACCCTGTGGGTTACAAGGCAAAGTTAGAAAGACAGAAAGATAAAGATGATAGTCTGCAGATGACTTTCATAAGGAATGCCAGCAACAATCTGCTCACCAGTCTAAAGGACATCAGAGGCAGCATAAAGGAGTACTTTAAGAAGCTTCTGAATGAAGAAAACCCCGCAGAAGCTGTATTGCTATATACATGGTTTACAATGAAAGGCGAAGAACACACCCTAGAAGAAGCACAAAGTGCAGTAAGGAAGATGAAGTCAGGGAATGGTCTGGCTCAGGTGATGATTCAGCAGATATAATGAAAGTGATCAGTGCATTAGGGAAGAAATAATTATTGAACTCATCGTGGTGCATGGAGAGAGCAAGGGAGGTATGTCCCAGATCAATGGAGAATAAGCATTTTAGTGCCACTGTACAAAAGCAAAGGAGACATACACAGCTGTGGGCAGTACAAAGGTATCAAGCTCCTGTCACACTGCATGAAAGTGCTGGAGAAACAGTAACTGATAAATGCATATGCAAAGTAGTAGAAGGTCCGATGAGAGATTCAGGTCTGGAACCAATAGAACAGACCTCATGTTTGCAGTGAGATAGTGGAAAAGAAACTAGAGGTAAGGAAAGTCAGAGTGGGCATTCCTAGATTAGAAGAAAGCATATGATAATATCCCAAGAAAGCTGATTTGGGCAGTCTTATGATGGCTCAAAATCAGATCTGCAGCCATACATGTAAAGTCACTTAGCAATTTCAGAATATTCCTTATGATCCCTTTCCCTACCTCCTTTTTTCACTTCTGTCCTTCATACTGACAGTTAAAATTCCCTGTTGTCTGATCATCAAATGCAGTTCCCTCATTATGTGCATCTCGGCTACCTTTGGACAGAAATAGACAGACTATTCTATGCATGAAGCATGCCTTTTCCTTGCATATGTTGTCATTCATTTCATCCTACGGCCACTTGTAAACTAACATAGTGACTGCTAGGCTAGAATCTGAGACAGGGGAACATACTGCTGAGTACAGACTAATTTGTGTTAGAGAGCCTGCAGCAGGCAGGCATGTTATCCCCACAGCAATTAATGGATAGGAGCTGCCTGTAGAGCTATACCAGGGCCATTTTTCCCTAAAGAAGTAGATTTCTAACCTCTAGGTGTAGAAAGGCTTAAGGAGAGGAGTCTTGATGGATCTAAGAATGCAGTATGGAAGGTTTACCTGAAAGGTGAAAATTTCAAAGTATCCCTTACCTGAAAGGTATAAGAGCTGTTGTTCTGTGTATTTAAGAAACTGGTGGAGTCACATTAAATATTCTGCCTAGCTGCTAAACTGTGTTACTAGTCCCTGTAATGGGGGTGGGTGTGATGCCCTTGCACTGGCCCAGTAATCAAGGAGCCTCAATCCTCACCACTGGTACCAGTGAGAGACATACACAATGGGAGGATGACAAGTACAAACACAGTAAAGTACAATTTCCCTTGAGCACACAGAGATCACAGTCAGTCTGGGGGCTGGTTTCTACCTCTTTCTCCAGATCCCAGTAAGACTCCTCACTAGCACAGCTATAGGGTTAAGATCTCAGCTGAGGGGTCAGTCCAAGACCTCCAGCACCCTCTCTGTCCACCCAGTGCTTCGTGTCCCTGCCCAAGTAGCTGACACACACACCTTGAGATATAATTTATATACAAACACACACATGCAATCCTGGGAAAGGCTGGCACAGGTTTTCTAGCTATGCCTACTTATGCCCAGACTAAAAGGTAGTTATCACTGCCACCAACTAGCTCTTTATCAGCTACTATAAGGCCCTTACAAAGGGTGACCAATCCTACTGTGTAATGTTATTATTATCCAAATGGTAAGTGTGGCCAAGGCTATTTAGGAGTGGCCTGTACAGTGTTGCCAGATACATACGCAAGTACTCTCAGAGCTAAAGTATCTCTAAACAAACCAGCCACAATTAAAAGGTTTAAATGTATTTAATAATAAATAATAAAAGAACAAGACAACATTCAATAACTCAGCACAGTGACTACATAGCTCAGAATCACAGAAAATATTTTAAAACAACATTGCAGGACAGTCTCAAATAAATACAAAAAAAATCTAAACTAATGTTTACTATATTCCTAAGAGAAATTACTGTACCCTACTTACTTACTATTAAAGGCAGAAGTGCTGAAGATGGATGCTTCCAGGTCCAAAGACAAATACAAAATGCACAGACTCTGAGAGAGTTCCCAAATTAATATCAAAACAATACTGCTGGGTTAGCCTAGATGACATCACACTTTGTCACCTGCCTTCAGTTCCCAGGCTAACAGAAACTTAACAAACTTTAGCATTTCTCTGTAAAAAATACATATCTCTCAGATGTTTGCTCAGAACTGGAAGTTGTAAAACAATTAAATACTTGTACATTTTAGACCTAGCAATTACTTCTCTCCAGGACAACAGAAAGAAACTTCTAGCTCTAGACATCCTGTCTTCTTGCTGCTTTAACTAACTTTTATAGCACATCGTAAAGCTTTTCAATTTTCAACTTATTTTCTTGAAGGTTTGCAAGTTAACTCGGTATGTTCCAGCTTCTACTATTAGAACATACACTGGCATAGGTATATAGTTTATATATATATTTCTGATCTTTTCCAGTATGGTACATTGTGGTTACATTCTTGAAGCTCAGAACATAACATACAGTTCAACACACACTTCTGCACCAGTAGTTTAATATACACATAACATATAGTTCTCTTACATTTGTAAGACAAGCATATAAATCATATTAATATTCACAAATGACACACAACTATTTACAAAATTCCAGATAGCTGGGCTGGCAGTGTCACATTTCTATATACATCATATTAATATTTTCAAGTGACATATAATTATTTACAAAATTCCAGATAGCTGGACTGGCAGTTTTTCCCTGGTGTCACAGTGGGGGTGAAGGCAATAGCTTCTCTGGGTGCAATGTCTTTGGGGGGGGGCATGACTGGCTGACGATGATGGTGTGGAAGTGCAGGACCAGCATTCAAAAATGAACGCTAATACCGTATTTCTGCATTTATGTTCACTGATGAAGCTGTGAAGCTCTTTGTTTGTGATGCTTTATCTGTACCATAGCAAGCTGCTTGTAACATTTGTGGCAAACAGTTTGCTGCAGTTTGAGAGCAAAATAACTGTTTTCTTGGTTGATCCTCAACTCAAACAGGATAACTTTCATACTTTTTTCTATGTTGAACACATTTTTTTTCTATGCAGAGCTAAATATATTCTGTAAGAACTTACAAATCAAGAATTGTGAAAAGATTCTACACATAATATGATTTTGCTTTTCTGTGATTCCCTCTATTTATCATTAGTACCTAAACATTTTTATTGTTTTTTGTAAATAAACTTCACCTACAAACTGGAAATGTTTAGCAAATACTTTTTTATGTCTGCAAAGATTAAAAATGCTGCAATATAAATATAATTTTGATGGCATCTGGACTGTAGCACTGACAGTCAACTACTTAAAGATTTGTACTTGACCAATACACAGTTTTCCCAGGTTAAATCACTGCACTCAAGATCTGACTGTGTTTGGGTTCAGGGACCTTGGAGCTGATTTCCTACATGGGTGCTGTGGATGGCCTGTTCTCACATAAAATTTCGGTTTGACATTTGTGCCAACTGCATTGTTTTGATCAATATGATTTTCTATAAAAATACAGAGCTTCTGAATTGGTGTTTGTTTTGTTAACTGTATAGTCTAGGTAATTCAACAGATGACTGTCATTCTAACAGGAGACCTGTAGTTAATTGACTTACCTAGAGTAAACGGCATTCATGTTGGAGATGCATGGATTCACATTTGGAACTCTGGCTCACTATAGTGTTAGTTTAAGAGATATGCAGTTTACTTCTCTGAGGTATTTGAAAAACTCCATCATATAACATATTTATGTGTATCCACTGAGTATAAATGTTATCCTTTTTGCCTTCTACTCAAAGGAATTCACAGCATGAGTCTACGGTACAGTTTAAGTAACGGTGGTCAACTCTTTCATCTATCATAGATACAGAAATTTTACAAATACTTCTCATTCTAGACACTCTGTTAGCACTGATGTAGCTTGTCACTTTGTCAATATTAAACAGCCAAAGCATAACCACTATCGTTTGAAACAACCTATGCATCAACTGTAACTACATACTCTTCCTTTATCAATTAGTAAAACAACTTACAAGACTGACCCCAGAGCATTTCTCTATAGTGCCACTAATGAGATATTGAGGTGAAATATTTAGAAAAACAGGAAACAAAAAATACTTGGTACTGCCAGGCGTGTCTATGTTTAAATCATGCTGAAGCATATCCTAAAGAACTGTGATAAGTTGCGGTTCTGTCACCCGATTTGAGGAAAATTCAAATGCTCTGACAAATCTATTTTCAATTAATAAAAATATTAAATTAATAAATAAATTATAATGAGTTTATTTAGTTTGAAATGAAAGGAGTCCTTTGATATGATTTCTATGGGTAAATAATAAAAGTCAGTAGGGATGGACAAATCATGGAGGCAATAAATAAGCTGGGTGGGTGGGGAGGCAATAAAATTATTACCCCCCCCCCCAAGTCAAATGTGCCTGAATTAAGTGCTTGCTGGTTCTGTCTCTAACTGACTTCAATGACTTGAAATTTAAGAAATGAAAGATGAAATGTGCTCAGAGAGAAAATATTATGAAACATTTACAGATAATTTCTTGTCATATGTATATAAGATGCTAATTGGTAACATACTGAGTCCCAGAGATGCTTGACATGCAAAGGGTGACTGTGGTAGTGTGCAGAATTTGTATAGACCATCTGGAGGGTGCACCATATTGCCACACATGAGAAAGAACTGGCATCCAATCTGTACTCATTGGACTGGGGATCTGAACCAATATGCATAAGGCATAGTATGGCTTTGTAAATGTATTGGGGAAGAATGATTTTTGAAGATAAAAAAAGCTACAGAAATTAAAATAAGCAAGCAAAGTACTGACAACTGTTAGTCAAGCATCAGACCAGATGGAAAGTGTATAGGATGTACCTTATTATTTATTTATTTATTCATTTAATCACTGCAAGCAGTGCAGCGAGACATGTAAACATTTAATGTTCAATTGTGACATGAAAGTGAGGATGAAGATGATAAAAAAGATAAAACTAAAAAGAGAGCAAGAGATGTGTTTGCAAAAATCATTAAACTAACGCAGTTTAAATTAAAAAATCAGAAAAGAGTACAAGGCAGGCAGCAGAAATTGTAACTGACAAAGAAACATACAGAACAAGGTATGAATATTGTACTAATAAAATAACTTGACTAGAACATCATGAAATACTACGTCCAAAATTTTGCAGGTCTCAGTAAATTGCTTCAAAATCTGAATGCAACTGTGAAACATACAAAAGTTGCATTAGCTATGGCAAAGACAAAATGGTTCACCTATGTCTCATAAAGGAGTATCTCACCATGACACAATCATTCATCCCAGTGGGAATTCTTAAATGTTCCAAGTCCTTGAAAGCTGTGCTGTTCTGATGGAGTGCTCAGATGTTCTCTGAAATCTTCCTTCCCCTGAGGAGTGGCATGCTAGCTGCACCTCCACACTCCATTTCTCCCTACTCTATCTCCATGAAATATCTGAGCCATTATTTGAACTTGGGTTGCCTGGGCCATGGTGAGAGCAATATCCCTCTGTGCCATCAGAGAAATGCCATCACAACTGGCAATTCTGCCATAGTGCATCCTGTCTTCTACAATACTGAGTAATTTATAAGGTACTCCTTATTCATGACTTTTGTGGCCAGATGTCACAAACACAGATAGAATATGATGTGAAGCTGACAGTCACTGACCAGAAAAGTGGACTGTACCAGCAGGGGTAGGTCAGTAATGCAAGTATATCAATGCATTTATTTTGACAGGTGGGATATATGTACACAGACTAGCTTTATCCATTTAAAGTATGTTATGGAGTACAAACACTTGTATACACATTGCATAAGCTGTAAACTAAATGAGTGCATTTGATATTTTTCATGTCTATTTGTTCACTTCATAAAAGATGTGAGATAATGGGCAATACAATAGCTCTTATGATGTATGGCAGTTTTAATTAACAGGCAGTTTTAGCTCAAAGATGCAAATGTTACCAGTGATCATTGTGACATGACATGCATATATACATACCTGACAGGCAGTTTGAGATGTGTCATGTTTTAATACAATCCTCTATAGTTTAGCACTTCAGACAAAGGCTAAGAACTGTAGCAAGAACAGCAAACACAGTAGAATAAAACACAAACCACCAGGCCAGGTACCCAAGATTTATTCCAGTAAAATGTCTAGCACTTCGGCTCACAGCCTTCAAAGAGTAGAATTGTATATAAAAAAATGCAACATATATATATATATATATATATATATATAAAATCACACCATCATTACTCAATTAACACTAATTAAGTCATTTAAGAAAATTCCACCTCATTAAATAAGAAATTTCCAGTTGCACTCTGTATTCAGTCCATGGGGAATTAAAAGCTAGGAACTGTGCAACACTAAGCTGTAGGCATTCCTTATGGTAGGAGGAACAGAAGAACTATATAGTTAAGGTTGGGCTTCTATCATGAGCTTAATATTATTATACAGACTACTCTAAAGTTGACTTCGGCAGTCAGATCCCTCTGCCTGCCTCCTTTCTACACTGCTTCCAGAGGGGTATGTTCGTTAGTATGACAGGTGTACCTTTGGTTGTCTTATGGCCCAGGTGCATTACCTTCCTGAATGCCCTGTAAACTTTTTAACTATAACACTGTTTTCTATTGTTTACTTATTGTGCTTCATTCTGTTTTAATTCACTGCAGTTTGATGACTTCATTTTCTACTGATTCTACTGCTCGAACCCTGCAGCTTGTGGAATTGGTTGCATTGCTACTTGACATTGAGGGATATATAGGTAAGCCAGATAAAATAGTTCAGTAAGACTGTTAAGGCTCTACTACATATTCCTGGATGTTTCACTTATTAGTAACATTAAGAATGAAAGCACATTGCTCATAAGATACTTGTTACCTTTCTCCCTGTTTTGGAAGGGAGCAGACTCTGATGTATACATTCATGAATGGAGGGGCTGGATAAAATCATGACATTAGCTGACATAAAATAGTTCAGTAAGACTGTTAAGGCTCTACTACATATTCCTGGATGTTTCAGTTATTAGTAACATTAAGAATGAAAGCACATTGCTCATAAGATACTTGTTACCTTTCTCCCTGTTTTGGAAGGGAGCATACTCTGATGTATACATTCATGAATGGAGGGGCTGGATAAAATCATGACAATTTACTGTGTCATACATCCTGAGAAATTGTTATATTTCACAAAATAATTTTATATAAGGCACTTTATAAATTTATCATGAGAATGAGCAAGGGTGAATTGTAGGTAGGTTCAAGGCTAGCTACCATTTTGGGCCATTTTAAGCCTAGCCAATTTCCCTCAAAGGTGAGAATTAAACCCTCTACCTTGTGTTGGTCAGATAATCACTTTGACCATTTTACCAACCCCCAACCCACACAGTATAGGTTTATAGGAAGATACTAGGTATATAGTCAGTGTTACCATTACACAGGTGAGCCCCATTTCCCAATTACAGCACAATACTGTAAATGAGTCTGATTCACACAGTATGCAAATTTAGAATGAGAGAATCAAGCTCTTAACTACAGAAAGTAGCCTATTGACACTCCAACCCCTTAATTGTCAGCACTAGTTCTCTTCTAGAGTTTCATTCTGTTTTAATTCACTGCAGTCTGATGAATTTTCTACTGATTGCAGTGCTCGAACCCTGCAGCTTGTGGACTTGGTTGTATGGTCGCTTGATATTCAGGGATAAATAGGTAAGCTAGATAAAATTTTACATTCTAGACATCAGAGACATAGAATAATTGTACCACTTTACTTAATTCACATAGTATGCCCTCCACATTCACTCAGGGTTCCACAATATTTTGACTGAATGGTACAGTGGAATGAATTAGCTCAGAACCTCTCATGCATACAACAAGCTACTGAAGTATGGTATCAAACCAGACTCGGAAAATTAATTAAAATCTTTAAATCTTTAGAGAAAGGTATGTTTCCAACTTATTAGTAGTCAAGCTTTATCTAGTCCATATCTATTGCTTTCTTAGATTTTAGGAAACAGAATGCTTGTGTCAAATTCTCCTCTGCAGTGCTAAGTCTACATGCCCTCCCTGACTTTGTGTGGGTGCACTCTGGTTTATTCCGAAAAACATGTGGTAGGCTGACAGGCAAATCTAAATTTCCCTGAATGTGTGGATGAGTGTGTGAGTGTGATATGTATGAGATAGAAAGACTGGAGAATCTACAGCTACTCCATGCTTACCTAGGAAACTTCATGGATGGCAACATAATCATCTTTGAATAGCACTTTTTTTGGTCTATCATAAATTCACACACACACACACAAAAAAAAAAACTCATATATATATATATATATATATATATATATATATATATATATATATGTGTGTGTGTGTGTGTGTATACACACACACACACACACACACACACACACACACACATATATATATATATATATATATATATATATACATTTTGTGTGTATGCTCTGTAATATTTGGATGAAGAATGGATTATCGAAAGACACTTTAGGTGATATAGAAATGGTGAAGTGTAGAGTGAGTGAAAGGGAATGTAGGTGCGCATGAATTTGGTCAATATATGAGTGAAGTATGTGGAAAGTTAATCAAGTGTACTTTGATTGAATAGGGCTGTGTTTTAAGTGTTGTCAGTGTACAAAGGAGGAAGTTCAATTGAGTAAGTGTTTGCTTTTGACTGTAATGTTGAAAGTTTGGATATTCTGAAACTTTTGGCATTAGGTGGTGCTCATGGCAGTGTTTACTAGTTTAGAGTTAGTGTAAAAGCTATAAAGGGTAAGAATTTACCTGAAAATTCAGTAACTATCTACCACATCACATAAAAACATGGTAAAAAAGCCCTGTTAACCCAATGTAGTATTTTATGATTCATAAATACATTGGGTGCATTGAGGAAAGACCTCATTATACGTTAATTTGTATGTGTATGAATACATCTTGCATAAAGAAGCACAGTAGTAAAGAACTCTCCCTGGCATGAAGTGGTTCCCCCAATCCCTCTGATGTTTAAGTGCTGTTAAAGCAAATTCTAAACAAATAATTCCCTGGTGTTTTCTCTCATCCACATCTTGTAAAAATGTAGTATGTGTAAGCACTGCTCAGGTACAAATATAGACTTATCCCTGGTGGCTAGTGGCATAGCCGGCCTTAGGCATAGGCCAACTAGGCAGCCACCTAAGGTGCCACTCTAGCAGAGGTGCTTTGCCAGTATTTGTTTGGTGTAAGCAGACCAGGATGTGGGCAATGGGTGGTGTGGTGGGGGTTGCCATGGAGCCATTTTGCCTAGGGCATCAGCTGACCTAAAGCCACTTCTGGCTAGTGGTTTGCCTCCCCAATCCCTGTAATGTTTAAGTGCTCCTCAGTCATGAGTACAGAGTTATCCCTGATGGCTAGTGTTTCTTACAACCCAATGTTGCAGGCTATACTTATTATTCTAGGGATGTATGGATGAATGACAACCACGCCAACACATACACTCACTGACATTCATTCCACACACACACACACACACACACACACACACACACACACACACACACACACACACATCCTTACCTAACTTACTCCCTCAATAAAACCCTTACCACTACCTGGCAGACACACACACTCACACATACACCCAGCCTCTCACATGCACTCACATCATCTCTCCTAACCCTATCTTACCCCTAACCTCCCAAGCATTTACTTCTACCATAAAGGATGAACACAGCCTTTTGTCCATGTTCACTACTGCAAGATGCAAGGACCAGCAGTGCTAATTTATATGTTAGATGCCTACCCGGAGGCAGTCCTGGGGGCAGGGGGGGGCACATGAATTAGCATATGCCTCGCCCTCAGAATGCTTTATTAGCATCTAACATGGTAGCAGTGCCAGCCTACCATGGTGATGCATATCTTCATGCAAAACCACTGAGATAGGGCTGTCTGTCAATTCAAAAGGATACGTTGAAGTGTACCCATCCTGCATATCTCACAGTAACTTTTATGAATTCCTCTTTAGTATTATGCATATGTACTGTTGTTTGTTGTGTGTATCTGAAGAGAAGGTAGATTTGTGTTTGGAATGTTTTTGCTGAGAGTTTATGATACACCAGAAAATTTGGTATTAGTGTGTGTGTGTGTGTGTGTGTGTGTGTGTGTGTGTGTGTGTGTGTGTGTGTGTGTGTGTGTGTGTGTGTGTGTGTGTGTGTGCATGTGAGTGTTTGGTGGTTAGCATTAGAGTAAGGGTTGGAAAATGGGATAGGTTTAATGTTGTGCATGTTTTCTTTTGTATATGGACTTGTTTTGAGTGCCTTGTATAGTGGTAATGTTGCAGAAATGTTTTTTTTCTAGCACGGCATGGTTATGGTTAAAGGTAGCACTACAGTTACCACCTGTCCCTCCTCACAAAGGAGAGTCCCTATTTTGGCAGTTGTATTCTGCAAAGAAACATAAAAATGGTATCTATCCTGAGATTTTTGGATGAAAACTATTCCCTAACTTTCTTATTATAGTTGCATAAAACAAGTACTTTATATCTGAAACAACTTAATAGGCTAATGAAACAAGAGAAACAACTCAGATGCTATAAAACTGAGTTTTTATTATGGCTTCAAAGTGAAGTCTAGTACTTTGCTCTGGGCTGCAGGTGCTTGTGGCATGCAGAAACATAGTACACCATATCTTTTCAAGTTTCTCAGATAGTTCACTTTACAATTAAGAAAAAAATAAATTTCCAGATCCACCATTTTCAGAACTTGGAGAAATTATTCTGAAAAGAGAGGAAGAGAGAATTCTTGTTGTCTGTATCTACACCATTCATATAAAACAATAAATGATGTGCTCTGCTTTAGTTTTAACTATATTTCTGTCACCCTCACCCTGAATCATTTGATATTCTTAAATACAAAATAAAGACCTAGGTGCAACATATTTTTCTACTAGATCCACTACTAGATCCATCAGCTTTATTTTTAGGCTGAGCAACAGTGTACAGGAAACCAGACCACATGATATACAGACAGGTAGATAGATAGATGGTGCGGAATAAGGTATAAGGTTAGTGGCATCCATTATTTAAAGGTATAAACACCTGTGCTTCACTTACTGGTCCAAACTCTGTTGGAGCAGATGCCATTAAGTCATCTAGATAGATCACAGTCCAAGCAATAAAAATGTAATATTTTATATGAGGGAGGCCTTATGTACATTGAGATATAAAAGACTCCATAATAAGCCAAGCTGGTCATTGCATCAGCAAAAGGTTATTAGTTACTTTGCAAGTGCCAAGTGGAAATATTCTCTTTGCTTTTTTCTACAATTACCACCCAGCATAAGGATGTAATTCATACATGACTTTATCTTTCATATTAGATTTGTCAACTGATGTTTATAGGTGAGTACTAGGCTAATGGCTTATTCGAGGTTTAATCAATCTCACTTGGTAAGAGGCAAACCTTGTACCACTTATATGTGAGAAAAGCAGCTTAACCATTAGGCCAACTCCCAACCCCAACAGCAAGCAACTCCATCGAGCTGGAATTGAGCCAGGGATCTAAAGATGCCTTTGGAAATCACTACAGTCCTCTGTTCTACCTGATGAGCTAGCAAAAGAATAAAATTGTCTTGTTTCTGGATGACCATGGCAGGATTCAAACCCAAAATCATATGATCTAAAGTCAGACATCTTATTGATTAATCCATATGACTAGCTTAAAAATAATTGCCTTGCTTTCAGATAACCATAGCATGAGCTGAACCTACGTACAAGCTTTGGTTTTAGTCAGACACCATGTCCATTAAGCAACATGACCAACATAAAATATTTGGAGAATGTGGGCATCGACTATCACTACCTCTCACATGCTAAGCAAGCACTCTGTCATTTGAGCAGATTCCCCTCTGTTGATATGATACTACAAAAGTGATAGCTACTGCTCCATTGGACCTGGTAGGAAAGCTATAAAACAGCACTGAGTTCTCCCTACCCTGCTTGCCCTGAGATGAACTGAGCCAGTTGTCAAACTGTGAGCACTAATATCATATTTAGAATTCCAGCTTCACTGCCAGGAGGCTTTTTCCCAAACTGTATGCAATTCACCACCTGAGTACATTTTCTGTTCTCTCATTTCCTCAATATTCCTGTCTTGTAGCTGCCTTTACCATTAGGGAGTTTTATCAAGCTGTCACTATTAACTGTACATTAGTCCTGTTATGAAGTCAAAAAATAATCTGCCTTGTCTAATAGTCACTGTAACAGACTATTTTAAAATCCATTTCAAACAGTTTACTATTTTCCCAGTCAAATTTTAAGTAAAAGGGATTCAGGATTGTTTCTATACCATTTCTTGGTAGGATCTGTTAGTTTTCTGCATCTTTTCATCATCTTTCTTCACCATGCCTGGAATCTCCAGTAACACATGTGGAGCAAAATCAGAAAGAATGACTTTGAAGCCTAAAGATATTATCTTGTATGTCATCTGTATTCATGCAGTGAGTTGGGGTTGGATTAGTTCTCAATGGTATGGTTCTCAGATGATTGTGTCATTTAGTTAAATGACCCAGTTTCACAAATGCATTGTCAAGTGGTCTCATTCGAAGTAGCAGAAATCTTGCTTTTTAAAAGTAATTAAGAAATCTGTTATTTTCCTGTTATGTGAGATGACATAGTGTAAATTACAAGCTGACACATAATTTCCTTTATCATTTGTTATAGCTTACACATATTTACAGTTTCAGTTGACATGTCAGCTGAGTAATATCACTGAGATTAATATAAAGCTTATCATTAAAATTATTGAGGAAAAAAGTTGAAACAAACATTACTTTTCCATTCCTTAGTAAAATAGAGGCTATAGGAATGTTTGTTTTGCCAAAAATGTTTGTCTATACTTAGAGACCACTGAAAAGTGACTTTCTCTGACTATTCCAAATGCTTACATAATGCTATTTTTAAGTTTGCATTTCCATAGTCTTATATTAGGTTATTAATCTGCCCCTATTACAAGGCTAGTCAACAATCAGAGGCTAGAATCAAACTATGTAACTTGCATCTATAAAATTAGGACCTTAACCATTATGCCAACCCTCACCAAAAATATGCTTATGGGTAAATGGTAAGCTAATGCCCCCAGGGGGTCTTTTTAAGCATAGCCATGTTCTCAAAAGTGAGAATCAAAACCTGTACCTTGTGTCTGTAAAGCAAACACCTTAGCTGTTATGCCACCCTCTAACCCTCATAAAAGTGTGAAGAATGCAGGTATAGATCTTACTACCTTTGCACATAAAGCAAGTGCTCCACCATTTGAACTAATTCTCTATACTGTGAGAAGTTCCTAGGCATGTGGCCAAGCAGACCATTATGGAGCCTTTCCCTGTTTTTTAATTGCAACAGAGGACTGTCTATTTAAGTTACTCATTTTCACAGCAGGGAAATTGAGAATGAGGCAATCAAACTCTTGAATGCAGGAAGCAACTCATTCACAACATAAGGCCTTGTTTCTCAGCCCTACCTCCCACATAAACTACCTGGTTTGCCTGGGATTTGACCCCAAGACCTCTCACATCCAAAGCAAGAATCATACTCCTAGACCATGCAATAGCCCAATCCTTAAGAATATTAGCAAAAAATATCTATTCCAAAAGCCAAGTGTCGGTTTGGACTTCCTAATTCTTTCTGTTACGGCATTGACTCAATTGTTTTTTTTTTTATCTTCAGTACTACAGCACAGGTAAAATCTATATGTTTACTTGCAAAATTTAATTTAACCATTTCATAGGTAAAACATCAATTAATACTCACTGTTCATTCAAGTATGGGACCCAAGAGGCATAAGGCTTTGTTTGGGAATACATTCAGTACATTGAAAGTGTACAATACTGAAAAACATAAGATCAACCACAGAAAGTCGAAACACAGAAAATCCAGGCTACTGTATTTCTTAGCAGCAGTAAATAGCCAGTACCATGTTACGTGAGGCTGAGTTACAGCAGGGTCTGTTTTTTCCCTTTCCCCACTGTAGTGCAATCTTGGAGTTGATATATATGTATACATATAATTATATATATATATATATATATATATATATATATATATATATATATATATATATATATATATATATATATATATATATATATATATATATATAATTAGCAGGGGATGTGGGAGTGTAGGGAGCTTGCCCCACTTCAAAGACACTGTTTTGAGTGCTTTCATTTTTGTATGTCTCGACCTTCTGTGGTTAATCTTCTGCCATTTCGGTATTGTATGCTTTCAATTTACTGAATGTATTCCTTTGTTTGAGAATCATAGGAGGGGAAATAATAAGCAAGCTGGCTCATATTCCACACTGTAGGACACCCCCTTTTGTGTCAGGAAAAAGTTTTAAGGAATGGGTGACCTGTACATATTCACTCTGATTGGAGGAAGAATGTTCTCCAACAAGTTGTTAATGTACACATAATACATGGTAAAATAAAGTCTGCTGCTTCATGGAAGTATATTAAGTTGTTGTGAAGCTTATACAGAAAAGGAGCAAATGGCTGTCATTTTTTTCACTCTTTCTAAACAGAGATATGTTGTTCAACAAGTGTATAATTAGAAATAGAAATAAAGAAATCAAAAGTAGTGTGTGTGTGTGTGTGTGTGTGTGTGTGTGTGTGTGTGTGTGTGTGTGTGTGTGTGTGTGTGTGTGTGTGTGCACGCGCGCACGTGTATGTGTGTGTACATGCCTGGGCATCTATGTGTCTGCATGTGAGAGACAGAAACAGGGAGGGATAATGACAGAAAGCATGAATGAGAGAGAGGCAAAGACAGTGCATGCTAGTGTCTTTTGACTGCATCAGGTGGTCCACCACACATATTACCCAAAGAATAAAAAGTATGAAATTCTAATGTCTGGTATTGACTGACTTTAATCCTCAGTGAGAATGTATCAAAATCAGAGACAATTAATAGGCATGGGGGAGAGGCTGTTACAATAGCTTTGCAATCTACATTTTCTTTTCATTTATTTGGTCACAATGAAACATCTGAGGTGTATTCACTTTTCAAAATGGTTGTTACTGTTGGGCACATTGTGTGTGTGTGTGTGTGTGTGTGTGTGTGTGTGTGTGTGTGTGTGTGTGTGTGTGTGTGTGTGTGTGTGTGTATGCGCAAACATGAATTACTTACATAGCTTATATTTTGAATATAAAATAGTTCCTCCAAAAACAATTACATATCCTGTGAACATTAGGTGAAGGAACTATTTTACATCAAAAATATTTAAAAGTATATAGTAATAAAAAAAATGCAAAATAATTTTACTAATAGTCTTATCTCTGTCTGCAGAATCAGGTCTCACCCATAGGCCGGTGTTAATTCCCCAGTAATATGCATACACCCTGTTGGGCATTATTGCTTACATATAATTTTATAGGCAAGTCCTAGGCTAGCTGCCCTTGTGGGCTATTTTAAGTCTAGCCAATTTCCCCTCTAGAGGTAAGAATCAAACACTGAAAATTTTGTCTGTGAAGTAAGCACCTTAACCACTATACTCACCCCAACAAGAGCAGGTATACTGTTTGTTAAGGCTATATGGGACCACACCTGCAGGCATATCCATAATTTTACTGAATTGCGGCATCTATATCCTAACGTGACTGTCTACCAGAGCCAATATATTCTGCTCAGACTGAGCAGTAACATGTACTTAAAGCATCTGCTCCGTAACAGCAAGCACCTAGATGTTATGCCTACAGGCACAAACCTATTAATTCAGTGACAACCATTTTGTTGAGTGAATATAACTTAGATATCTCATTATGACTAAATGAATTAAAACAAATCATAAACTGAAAGGCTTTTCTACCCCCACCCCCAAGGCTATTAAATGTCTGAGATATAGATGCCACAATTCAGTAGAGGTATACCCATGCCTGGAGGTAGGTCCCCTTATATATCTATGTGTGTAGAGATTGAGGCATATCTAGATAGATGTATTTATATGTCTATATATCTATATATCCATATTTATATATATATATATATATATATATATATACAGTATATGCATATATATATATATATATATATATATATATATATATATATATATATATATATATATATATTATAGACTGACAGAGAACTACTATGCCATTTCATTTCTTATACTGGATTATCTATTGTCAGAAGCAGATTAATTTCTTATCTGTTGAGTTAACAGATAAGGAATGACATAATTGTTTGATGTTGGCTCGTGATAATAGAGTTCCATCTTTATTTCATTTTATATATAGTAGTGAGCAGATAAATGACTCTAAATGTTGGAGTTGTTTACAAGATGCTGCTCATACTGTCATCTAATATGGTCATGTTCAGTAGACAGGCCATTAACAAAACTTCCAAATTTATTCAATAGGCTGTTAATTTTAATTGTCCTGAGCTTACTGACATAACATTTTGACTATTGAGAATAGCACCTTTTAAATTGGACATCTCAATTTTTTATTAGAAGTGAGATATCAACTCTTTTTACACTCAGATTAATCACTTGACTGGCAGGGCTAGCCACCTGCTGGTTTGAACTTTGGTTTTACATGATTGTAACTGCTGAGGTGACATCCTGGCCTCATGTGCAAAAAAATGAGACAAAGTGGTTGTCGATGGATGAAGGGATGGATTTCATCACTGGAAAATTATTCCTAAATAATGGTTAGCTAAAATGCTAATTTTTTGTTGGAAGTTCCAAAGATGGGCTTGAAGCACTTTAAACATGAATGTTTGGTATGAAAATTTGAATATCTTTTATTCTGATTGTGTGACCTGAAGATAGTTTGAAGTGTGCGCATGGTAGTATTAGTTATATTATGTGTGATGCCGATTTTTCATGTCAACAACAATGAACATTCTTGACCTGTTTTATTGTTTATGTAGTTTAGTGTGTTTTGTCTTAATAAAAATTGTGTATTCAAAATCCTGTAGTCAGACTGTTCATGCAAAAAGTGTGCCTCTTGCCCCTGTTGCTTCTTCAGCAAATATCATCTAAAACACTGTCTACATGGATGGAATAAGCATGGACCACAAAATATGCTTAAATTCATCACCATTCATTTTCTTTTACAAAATATGTCACAGCTCACTATAGCTGCTTACAGTTAATGGGAAAATGCAAATTAATTATCCTGGGAAAAATAAAGAAAAGCAATTTCATTACCATGAAGATTAACTGAGGGCACTGCAGCAGGAGGAAGGCATGCAATGGCCTCCTGACACTATCACAGCATGAAGACTGGATGAAAAGGGTCTGCTTATATGAGTTTGAGTTCTAAGACATAAGTCACTTATTGCAGACAAAGATGGCTGTTTTTTGTTTTTTTATGCGGTTGACAGATGGTATGCATCTCAGCCTGTTTTGGGGCTGAACTTACCTACTCCAAAGTCATCAAGTAATTATTTGGACAATCCTTGCCATTCCCCCGTGCCAACTTCAACTAATATGAAACCAGCAGCAAATATTTTCTCCTCTGCACCCCAATAGCAATTTGCTTCTTTTCACCCCCTTACCTACATTTATCTGCAACTCCTCTCTCTAACTGTATCTAATACTATTATCTTCGTCCACCATACTTTCTGCCCACTAGGTGGCACCAATTTCCTATCTAGAGTTACACCTTGTACTCTGCAGTCCCTACTATCTGTTCTTAATACTCTTATAGCTCTTACCCCTTGATGAGCTGAAACTCCTTTTGCTACTAGGACCTATTCCTCTCATCACTATCCAGCTGTACTCTGTTTTCTTCTCTTTATTCCACTATCACTCACTACCTCTCTCCTGCATTACCACACTCTACTCACCCAGTGACACCTCAGGAGTCTGCAGCTCCCTGATTGTCTCTGTAGACTCTCTCTTGCCTGCTATAAACCGCTCCATTCGCCCTGCGGGCTCACTCTGCTCCCCTACCCTACCCCCAATTCCCAACCACCCCCAGGGATCCTACCTTTATACTTACCAAGCCACTCCCTTTCATTCCTATCAAATCAACTTTCACCACTCTGTACAAACCTACCACTTATACAACCACTCACATACTAATAATCACACTCCAATACCTCTTTCACACCCATTTAGTCCACACCCTCATTAACTTTAACCTCCTAATTTCCTACTATATTTTATCACCTCCTTCACCATGACCTATACTTATACACTCATTTACATAAAACTGCCACTCCTTTTACTACTATCTATCCTCTCTATTCCCTATACTCTCACTTACTACGAAAACCTACAATTCTCATCTTCTCACCAATCCCTTAAACAAACATTAATAATAAATCTTGAAATCCTTAGCCATTCTAACATAACATCCTCCTCATCCTATCTATCACCTAAATACCACAGAGTAGCTCATTTTACATTTACACATTTTAGGAAAGCACAACTTAACTACCCTAAACTATTGAAGCATCCATATAGTCCTCTCAAATATCCACTCCTTCATGGGGACATTCATCCCAACCCAGGACCCTATAACAACACCATAAGACAACTCACCCCCCTTTCACTCCCAGTAATTCACTACTTATAGCTCATCTCAATATAAGAAGTGTTAACAATAAAGTAAGCCAACTGCACGCTCTACTAGATACTCACTTTTTTGATATCCTATGCTTAACTGAAACCTGGCTTAAACCAGTTACAAAACACAATGAAATACTCCCACCTGGTTATAACATCCTGAGGTTAGACCGTACTACCAAAAAGGGTGGTGGGGTAGCAATACTGCACAAATCTGATTTACAGGTCTCATCCATACAGGTGCAACCCCCTCTAGAAACCAATGTGGAAATTCTTATTGCCAAACTCCAGCTCAATAATACTAAATCTATTAACATAATATGCTCCTACCTACCCCCCAGGCAATAACATTAGCATCATAGAAAGTATCCTCTGCTGGCTTTCTACATCCTTCCCTCAAGAAACCATAGTACTCGGTGATTTTAATATAGACTGGAACTCCTGTACCACTTTAGAACCCACAACCCATATAAACCTCTACGGCTTCTCTCAGACTATTACCACCCCCACTAGGATCCATAAACCCACAGGCAAAGAAAGTATATTAGACTGGATCTTAATAAACTGCCACTCTCTCTCGTACAAAGTAAGTGCCCTTCCTGATGATATTAGTGACCACTCACTAACCTACCTATGCAGACAAAAATCCTATATTCCAAATCAACCTACCTTTAAAATCATCCGCAACAAAAAAAAATTTAATCCAGTCAATTTTCAAACTGAGCTTCAAGCCTGTGACTGGTCACCCTTAAGGCACCTGCCAATTGACGAAGCAGTATCCCATTTTAACTCCGCATTCCTACAAATTTTAGAATTCCATGCCCCCTCACGCACCATAAGAACTAGATGCAAAGCAGCCCCATGGCTCACTAAAGAAACCAGACAGCAAATCCTACAAAGAAACAAAATCTGGTCCATATGGAGAAACACCAAAGACCCAATTGATCAGCATCACTTTAGACAACTAAGAAATGCAATCAAAAAATCAATACTTCAGAATAAAAAACACTATTTCTTCAAACTCCAACAGAATCACCATAGTCAACCCAAAAGCTTCTGGTCAGGCATAAATAAACTCTTACATCCAGGACTCTCTAAAACACCGACCCCATCTGGTCTCTCCCAGAACTCTCCAAATGAGATTGCTAATGCTTTTAACAGCTTTTTTACTGAAACTATCCAATCTCTAGCAAACTCCCTACCACCTCTCAGCCCTACCCAGTCACCCTCCCCCACTACCTTACCACCTACCTTTTACTTAAAACCTATTCCCACAGCCCTCATCTATACTCTGCTTCATAAGCTCAAACCCGGTACACCCTCAGCCGATCTCCTACCACCTGAATACCTTCAAACTGCTGCTAAAGCTCTTGCCTACCCCATCTCTATTCTTATTAATAGAACCATAACTGAAGGCCCCATTCCTTCAATATGGAAAATCTCTCATATAATCCCACTACACAAAGGAGGGAACTCAACTGAACTCTCTAACTTCCGGCCCATAGCCCTACTATCACCACTAACCAAAATTATGGAAAAATGTATCCACCAACAAATTCCTGACCACATTCTCCAATATAACCTCCTAGCTGACTGTCAACATGGTTTTAGACCATTCCACAGTACCACTACTGCTCTCCTATCCTTTACAGACTGTATTAATAAACATCGTAACAATAACATGCTCTCCTCTGCACTATTCATTGATCTCTCAAAAGCTTTTGATATGGTCAACCATCAATTATTACTCAATACACTCACCTCGTTCTCACTTGACACACAGGCATTACAGTGGTTCAAGTCATATATGCACAATAGACAGCAAGCTGTTCTTTGGGATAATAATCTATCCAAGCATCTCCCTGTTACCCTTGGTGTTCCACAGGGATCTATCCTGGGACCTCTACTATTCTCCATATTCATTAACGACCTTTCTACTAATCTACCTCTACCTACCTGCATACAATACGCAGACGACTCCACTTTGATTTGTAAAGCAACCACCTTATCTGAACTCCAGGCCATCACCCAATCAGTATTCAACCATGTTGAAAACTGGTTCCAACAACATCATCTCCTCCTTAATGCCAAAAAAAACAAGCTATTATTATTTACTCCAACTAACAAATCCACCCCACTAGATTTCTCTATTACCTCCATTGATGGTAGAATCATAGCTACTGACCCAACTACAAACTCTCAGGTGTATTGATTGACCACAACCTCAACTTTGATGCTCATATTAATGCCACCATCAAAACTGTAAACAGAAAACTTGGATCTTTATATAGAATAAAACCTTTTCTTACACCAGAATCCAGCACTACTATTGCCTAGACCCATCTGATCTCCACCCTCTTCTATGCCTCGCCAGTTTATACGAATCTTTCCAAAAGCAACCTAAACATAATGTCTACTTCGTATAACAATATTGCCAGGTTTGCTACTGGGTCCTCATTTAGAACACATCACTGTCTAAACCTAAAACATCTAAGATGGCTTGAACTAAATAACCAGCTAAAATTTCAACAACTCTCCATTACTCATAAAATACTATATCAACCTAGTAAGACTCCTATTCTCAGTAGCCTTATCTCCCCCTACACAAACCTTTCTAACCTTCGCTCAGCAAATAAACTACTGGTTACCTCCCTGAAATCCCACAACAAGGCAGGTGATTCTCTTTTCTCTAATTCTGTGGGGAAGGTTTGGAACATACTTCCCACTAATCTTACATCTCTTTCATCATTACCTCTCTTTAAAAAAACAACTAAAAATTCACTTAAAATCACAATGGCTTTGTCCTTGTACTAACCCAGACTAACACCCCCCCACCCACCATTACCTTTTCTATATCTCTCCTCCTTTCCCACTTTGAAGTATAACAGCAATTCCTCACTCTTCCCCATCCTAGTATCTTATTCCCAACATGCTATCCCTGGGCATGCTCCTTACTACTTACTCATTCCTCTGTGAACTCTTATCTTCCCACCTCATACATAAACCTTTCTATTTCTTCCACCTTGACTAATTACTTCCTCTTGTACTTACCCTCCAGTTTTTTTCTCCTACTTCCCTGTCCTCTAAAATTTCACCATCTACCCTGTGTTTTACACCTTACATTACCTTTTTATTCACCTTTCATAACCTTTTTATAGCATTTTTAAAGACACATTCTTACCCTTTATACTAATATTGAATGATCTATCCCTTTCTCTTGGTCATAATACTGCATTCTACCTTATTAACCTACTACTCACAATCTGTTTATTTTTAGTTTCTATATAACCTAAGCTGATGGAGAAATATTTATTTACTTTACATATTGCATGTATCCTTTTTTCTATTGTGTTTCTTTTGTATTGTCTTGTTTTTATCTAGTTTAAAAGCAGAGCTTTCCTCCCCGGGCCTCTACTGAAAATGGACATATATCCAGTTGGACTAGCCAAGTCAACAAATGTAAAATAAATAAATAAAAATAAAAAAATCTGCTCTACTTCCTCCACTGTCAGAATATTCCCCTTCTATCCACTTGATCTCTTACTCTTACTCAGTCTCAGCTTACTTGCCATGTTTAATGATCTCCCTTCCAATTTGTGTGCATATGTTGAAAGATGCCAGCTTTAAACTTAAGTGAATATAAAGCTGGATTTTCATTCTGCTCTACATTTTGACTACCTTTATGGTTCTCACTTTAAGTGATTTACCAGTGAGGCTTTTATACTACAAATTCACAGGTAATGAAAGAACAACTCAGTGTTCTTCATTTTTTATAATAACAGTGTTGAAAAAGTCTGATGTTTTACATTTTCGCATTTTCCCTTACAAATATGTTTTCATACAGTGCAATCTTGAATCTCACTCTCAGACCTTTTATTTAAAAATGTAATTCTCTACTGAATCACCAGTGTTTTTTGTTGTCTTTCTTTAATTTTTGACAGCAGATTATTCCGTGATATGCAACAACTCTGATCATGGAAATCTCACAGAAAACTGGAACCTGTTGATTCAACATTTGAGTTGTATTTCATTGTGAGTTGGGTTGGTGAAAAAGAATATGCAGTATGCAATCTGCCACACCTTGTATTCATTTAACCTTAAGAAGGAAGAGACAGGCAAGATTTCTGACTTGGAAACAGAAAAAGAAATTCCTGGCATACTGCAAAACAAAGAATCTACCATATGTAAGGTATTTTTACTAGACATAAGGTATAACTGTTACTTATTTAACTGAATTAACCACAGTGCATAGGACTGCAAGTTTGGTAACCTAACTGATTCTTTATTAAGAGATTGGATTATGTGTGGAATTAGAAACCTCCAGATCAGGAGAGTGTTAAAAAGTAGACCTGGCACTGAAAAAAGTGCTGAATAAGCTTTCAAATATTCGACTTAAAAGCTTGACTGAAGAGTTGAAAATATGTAAACTAGAGGCTGTGAGTGACAAAGCGAGAAAAATGAAACAAAATTGCTAAAATGATGCAATTAAATTCAAATGCTGGCAACTTTATGGCATGCAAGATGGTACACAGCAATAAAAAAGCAAGCAGAAAACAGACCCAGTACACTCAATAGGGCTACAGTCACAAAAAAGTATATGGAAAAGCAATAAAGTCTGTAGGTATGTGTGCATTGTAACCATTTTGCAAGAACCTGTAAAGAAGTGAAGCAAAGTATTGTACCAGAATATGAATGCAGTAGAAGAAAATAAGCAGAATAAATGGAATTGCCTATACTCAACATTGTGCATGTTTTAGTCAGAGAAAAAAGCTATTGGTAACCACAGTAATGATGATGTGAATGTATATAAAGCAGCTAGCAATTGTATAGACACACGCTGGTCAGAAAAAAGCTAATGACTACAGCTATTCTTGTGTTTAAACAGGATATAGAGTCTGAATGCAACATACTCTCTGAATCCACACTTATGGCACTATATGTGTTTCTGACTTATGCAAGACATACATTAAAACATTTTGGTCACTGTGTGCTGGACTGTGGGCCGAGATGCAGAAAGAACATATTGCTCTTTCAAGTAGTATCCTGGCAGTATCAGTTAAAGCAGCTAAACATTCAGGGTCATGATCATAGGATCATAGTTTTTTTTTGTATGCATGCGAGGCACATGATGTGATTAAAATAATTCATGCCATACTGCTGCAAAGTGATTTATTGCTTAAGAATGTTCTGCTATATAACTATCAGTGCTGTAACAGGTAACACACTTGCCTTTGGTGCAGGAGGCTGTGGATTCCATTCCCACACTAGGTAGATCAACTGTTGACACATCCTTCAGATGACATGTTAAATGGAGAGCTCGTCTGCTTGAGATGGTAAATCTGATGAATATAAATGATCCCTTGGTATCTATCGACAAAAGTAGCGAAATTCCATGATGCTCTGGTCAAATTTCTCCTAGTAGGATAAGTACTACCTTGGGTATCCTCAAAAAAGAGGCTACTACCTAGTGGGACTAATCCAGTGAGCAAAGAATAAAAAAAAAATATCTAGTACAACCTGAAACAGAAGCAAAATTAGAAATCAGAGCAGTACATTTGATAATACTGAAGAGATACAGTCTTCCATACATGCACATGTGTGAAGTACATCTGCAAAGACATCCTGCACAAGTGTTTGCAAAGACATCCTGCACAAGTGTTTGCAAAGACACCCTGCACAAGTGTTAAATAGTTACTTCCTCTTATTCAGAATTAGTTAACTACTGAATTTAAGGCTTAGAATTATGGAGTCAGTTCAAAATACATGTTATTATCAATAGTAATGTGGATATGTCAAACAAATGCAGTAAGAGAGCTTCTATGACTAGTAGTTCCCTACAAGGTTTAAATGTAGTCACTAGGCATGCAGTCAAAGAGACCCCTGAAGAGCCTAGCTCAGTTTTCCAATTGCTTCAGAGCACTGTCTAGTTAAGTGAGGTGCTCAGAGGCACACAACAGACAAATTGAGGCTGAGGAAATCAAACCTTGGACTACCATAAGCAGCTTACTAATAGCTCATAATTTTAATCCTCTGTGCCAACTGTCAGACTTATATGGCCTGAAAAGTTAATATTATATTAAGATTTATCTTTAGGAAATACCAATGACTCATAGTCAGAGACAAGAGTTTCAGTTGTAGTCTAAGAGCAAAACAAAAATTAACACATATGGAAGCTATGTGAGTCGTGGTTAAATTGAAACTAATTGAATGGGTAAGTATCACGGCAACAGCTCTGATACAGAACAAATTGAGAATATGCATACATCTTCAAAGCCTAAACAAGTAGATCAAAACTGAATAAAATCTACTTCAGACAATTGTAAAAGTAGTAGCAGCAACATCTAACGCTAAGTTATTTAATGTTATAATGCTAAGCAAAGGTTGTGGAAAATTAAGCTAGGTAAAGATAGTTCCAAGCTGAGCATATATGATGCATGTCTTGGCAGATGGAGAGTCTTGAGTTTACAATCTGGAATCTCTTCAGCTGCAAAAGTGTTCCCGTGTAGCTGGTAGAGTTAACAAACTAGTCTAGATAGTATATTCAACATAAGTGATGATAGTGTGGTATGGGGTGCCACAAAGGAGGAACTTGCCTTGCTTTTCTTGAAACTAATGCAAAGACTGAAGCATAAAAGTTTAATAGACAAAAACAAATACAAGGTTAGTGTTTTTTTTTTTTCCAAGTACTTTAGAATTTACAAAATACATTTGTGCTGTATTTAAAAACAAAGTATTCCCATGTAAATATATCATTAGGAAAAACATTAAACAAAAGTGTTGGTTATTTAAGGTGACCAGTGACAATAAATACATATTCAAGAAAAATAAGAATGTGTACAAGAAGATAATTATTAATAAAAGCACTGGTATAAAAAAAAAAATATTAATAAAGTTTGTGACAAGCTAAAGTAACTGTAAAGAAAAAAAAGGGTGAAAAATGAAACATAAATTGGCTAAAAGCTATAAGGAAAACAGAAAACCTTTCTCTGAATTTTCTAGGATATGAAAAGGTAAATATCAGACACCCTTGATTTACAATGGTATAATGTTACACTGTGCTCTACTATGGAAAACGACAATTACTATGAAGATTCCTGTCAGTAGCTTGAGACTGAAAACAGTGTTAACAATTAAGTACCTTAATATAAATGAGGCAGCTAAGATAACTTAACAAATATTGACCTGAAAGTACTAGCAGACATAACACAGAAACAGCTAGCACATATCGTTATAACCAGTTTTAATGAGGGATATGTAGACAAGAGCTGGAGGATGGCCACAATAAAGGCAATCTATAAAAAATATAGGGGGCAAGTGACAGTACAAATTACAAGCTTGCCAGGCTCCTTTTATAGATTGTTATGGGAACGGAGAAGTTAGAATGAAATTGAATACTAACAAATATGAAAGCAAAAGGACTAACAAATATCACACTCCAAACATATCAACTATAACCTCAAACTTAGGCTTTAATGCAAATGTGGTATCAACCTTGAACAACTACCTTTTGGAAAATATGGTTTACATTTATTTTTACATGCTTTTGACTCATTCAGGCACATAACTCATAAAAAAATGTGTCAGATTAGGCTTTGACACATCATAGGTTCATAGGTGCATACTAGGCTTATGACCCGGAGCCTTTATAAGCCTAGCCCATAGAAGTGTCCAGACATCGTGCTGCCCAACATTAGTTCCCAGTGCCTCTATCAAGTAGAGCTGCTGGAGTGATCCCCAGAGTGAACTTTCTATTTCCCATCCACTCATCAAGATTTCTCTTGAAGAGGGCCAGTGATGTGCTCTGCTTGACATGTATGGGAAGTCTATTCCAGAGCATGGGCAGTCTCTGGGTTATGAACCTGTCCCTCCAGCATGTTCTGTTGATTGTAGTAATGATGTGGAGATCACTGGAGCATGTGGTGCAGAGGGATTGGGATTTCTTTAGATGTAGCATTTCTAACAGAGTTGGGTCAGACATGACTTTGTAAGTCAAGCAGAGATTGCTTCTTAGTAGATGATATGAGACAGAGAATAGCTGGAGTTTTTTGAGTCTGTCCATGTATGACATATGTTTAACACTTAGGATCCTCTTTGTGAGGTACTTTTGTGACCTTTCCAGCTGTTGCATGTGTCTAATGAGGTACATGCCAAATGGGTATTATACTTGATGATTGGCCTAATGAGGGAAGAGTAGTGAAAAATGATGATCTCTTTCTTCCTGGATGCAAAACCCTTGGTAATGAGATGTGCCATATAGAAGGACTTTCTGACCACAGTTGCAATGTGGTGGTCGAAGGAGAGGTTGCTGTCAACCTGTGTCCCCAGATCTCTTATAACACCTTCAGTGTTAGTGAGAACTGAGTTTTTCTCAAAGGGGATGATGACACATTTTTGGCATTAAGTTTAAGGCCATGGTTTCTACACCAATCATTGGTCTTAGTGAGGCCATTTTGTAGGATGTCTACATCACTTGGGGAGTTAATAATGGCTCCCAGCTTGCAGTTGTCTGCAAACTTGGTCAGCCAGAGTCCCTCCATGTTGGCCTGGACTTCTAGATGCCAAATAGGAGAGGACTCAGGAATGATTCCTGTGGGACTCCACTCATGACTGGTTGGCAGTCTGACTTGGGAGACTACTACTTTCACACCGTGGGTTATATCTGTGAGCCAGTTTGCAAACCACCTAGCAATATAGGGGTTGATGCCTACTTTGGTGAGTTTTCTACCTACTTTTAAGACTCCTGATACATACTCTTGTAAAGCCTATGAAGTGTTGAACTGTACTAAGTTTTTGTCTCTTTACTTGTAAGATCTGTTAAATTTATGTTAAAATTTTTGAACAATCTATGTTAACAATTAATCAACTTTGTACTGTAGTTGACAAACAAATGTTGGACTGTACTATGCTTATGTCTCTTTACCTATAAGATCTGTTAAATTTATGTTAAAAACTTTGAACAATTTATGTTAAAAAATTGTCAAATTTGTAATACTGGCAGAGCTTTTCTCCCCGGGCCTTCATTGAAAATGGGTTTCTGACCCAGTGGACTTTCCCGGTCAACAAATGTTAAAAATAAATAATAAATAAATAAAATTAGCAGTAATTCCTGAGTGGGGAATGGTATCAAAGGCCTTGGCCAGATCAAGGTAGGTTGTGTGAACTGCCTTGCCCTCATCCACAGCTCTGGTGACTGATTCAAAGAAGTCAACAAGGTTGAGCAGGGATGATCTACCTTTCACAAAACCAAATTGTGTGGGATCTAGAGTTTGGAGATTCCCTATATCCTTGTTAATTAGGTCCGTGATGATGTGCTCCATAGCCTTACATATCAGACTCACCAGACTAATGGGGTGATAATTCTCATTGCTCTTATTGAGTCACAACTGGTTGTATAACAGACTTTAGCCAGTGGAACTTAAAGCTACTTGACTAGACTGCTCTATAAATAGTCAATGTATGTCCAGGTTCTGTTTCGGGGCCATATTTATTGAACTTATATGCTACTGACTTGAACTTTGATAAGAATACTTTTGATATTAAGTTAGGGAAATCATTTTTAGTAATAAAAATGTGTAAAAAAACACCAAAAGGTCAATATATCACTATAACTGGGCAAAGGACCTAGTATGATGATCAGTATAAATAAAACTAAATATATAAGCTTTGGGCACCATATCTTATGAAGTCAATATGTGATAAATGAGTAGGTGCTGAAAAGAGTGCCTCTCTTTAAAGATATAGGAAATATTATTGAAGAATTTCTGGCATTCATAAGCATTATTAGAGCAACATTACAATGTGGGTACTCAATCTGGTATATCTTTGGTAAAAAAATAAATAAAATGACAGAATAAAATTCAGACAAGTATGATAAAAAACCTGTAAGACATAACAACCTTATTTAATGCCAGCACTGTTGCATAGATGGATAAGCTCTGACTATAGCCCAGGCAACTCAAGTTCAATTAGCATCGTCACTGGCAGGGAAGGATGGACATGACTGTTCAGGGTGGGGGAGGCTTGGGCACACCTTGCAGTCAATCTCTGATGGAGGCATTATCTTAAGGAGATTAGGTGGGGAGGCATTGGTTGAGTTGCCATGGAGGCTTGATGATATGCCAGCATATCCTCATTGTATGTCCACCTCAAATATATAAGGGCATGCAGCTGGAGGGGAAGTTATATTACTAAGATAGAATAGAAAACGTAAAGTTGTATTGACTGCCATATAGAAGGCTTAGACATGACAAAATTCTAACTTACAAATCTGGTAAAAATGCATTTATGTCTAAATGTCTTGGATTAAGACCATCTGAAATAGAATGTTAAGGAACTACAGACATAGCAAAGATATTACTAACTGGTATTATGACAGAAAATTAAACTTAAAGAATTTCTTATCTGGTGATGTTAGTAATAGTGAACCAGTAAAAATTTGCAAGGTAAAAATGGATAACCTTTATTGAGTTGTCAAGTTTACTTTTGTTAATGGTTGGCATTTATGAACTTGCTGTCATTTGCACATAAGTTAATTATGATTATGAGTATCATTATGTTTTGCCTTCAAAAGTCCGTAAACCTGATGCAAAGTTAAAGCAATTGTAAATATGCAAAAGCCTGTTGATAAGCCATCTCTTACATGTTGTGTATTCATTGTACAATATCTTTTCAAATTCACCCCAAACTTTTTAAATATACCAGTACCAGTCAGGTAGTGTGATGAAGTATGTTATTGGTCAATGAAGCAAAACTACAAAATGTTTAACTATTTTCTTCAAAACCACCTAAACTCACTTCTAAGATGTGCCATAACCTACTGCTCTGCTGGTAGATGTCAATCAACAGAATTTTTGTCAAGTGTTATTGCAGGAAGGTAGGCCAATAGCTTATAGGCCAAGCACTTTAACTGATGCTGTAACGTACCATGCTTAAATAGACTGTTATCCATAGTCTTTATTTGTCAGAAATGTCACAGCTATATCTATGATAAAAAATGAATAATGGAGTCAAATCACAAATCAGTTCAGAACATATTCAAAATTCTTTACAAAGAATTCTAGCAATGTTACCATCTTTGTAAACATGTGAACTGCATGTTCAGTACAAATTTGACAAAGTGATGCACACAACTAATACACTGAAGAGAACATATCTATACAAGTGTGAGGAAGATTTGTTTGAGAAGCATCTAGAAAATTTATGGATCAGTTCTTAATTACTTTTGCTTGTGAGATGATAGCTCAGCACTTGTATGCAGGATGACCTTGAATTAGAGTAATTCTAACTTACTTCATTCCATCATTCATACTTGCTCACCCAGCTGCATGAAAACATGCTAAATATAATTCAGGGATTACATTAAGGCAATAAGCAAGTATAAAGAAAGGGTCTGTGATAGTTCAGTATTGGCATAACGTGTTGACCAAATTGATAGATGTGAACAATAAGCCATGTTCAGAAAACAAAATCAGAAAGAAGAGATGATACCTCATGATCATTTAAGTTCACCTTGGTTGAATATGGGAGATGACTCATTTTAATGCAAAGATAGATATTCTCTGTTATGTATAGACAGCTATTCAAAATTTCTACTACAGTTTGCACAAATACACAATATGAAAAGTCAGTGTGGTGTCACTGTATTGAAAGCAGTTTTTGCAAAACATGAACTTTCTGAAGAAGTGATATCAGATCATGATCCTCAGTTTGTAAGCCAGGAACTTTTGCAGCTTTGAGAATCATTGGTGGTCCGTGCATATTTCATTGAGCCCTAAGCATCCTCAAAGTAATGGTCAAGTGGAAGGTTTGGTCCAGTGAAACATCTAATCAAGAAACGTGAGCACTCTGAGTAATCATATTATAATTTTTACATTCTTAATATAGAAAAACACCATTGATATGTGTGAGTCTATGACCACCACATTTGTTAATGGGTAGACATTTAATGCACACATTGCCTATCTTAATTTTTCTTCAAGTACCTGACAGGAAGTAAATTGCTGTTGAACTGTTACAGGAAAGGCATAAAAAAACAAGCATTTTATTTAAACAGCTCAACAGAAAAATTTTCCTGGAGAAAAAAATCGCTGTTCCAAAACACATACACACAACACAAGTACACCAAACAAACAGCAATCCACACACATAAACCTAAAATCTTACATCTAACCCTACACTAAACTGTACATACACCACTATCTACCCACTTATCTTAACCCAAACCCTAACCTTAAGGTCTGTCACTATCGCACACACCTCACCCGCGCCCTAACCCTAACTCACCTACCCCACCCTAACCCACACGTCCACACATTTACACACTTACCTGACCCGCACCCTTACCCTAAACCACCTAACCCGCCCTAACCCTCACGTCCACACAGTTGCACACTTACCTGAACCCGACCCGTAACTTTCTACCATAGTGCTGAAAATAGTGAAGCGACAGGAACGGACAACCGAATTCTTTCCCTAGGAAAGAATTTGGTTTTCTGTAACTTCGCTGTTTTCAGCTTTTGCTGAATAGGGGTCGATATTAGAACATTCGAAGTTCTGAAACTTCGATGTTCTAATATAGACCCAGATGAACAGCTACACCTTACCACAACTTGCCAGATTGTGTGTAGGTGCATCTGGGGGTATGCAGTGAGGTATTGTGAGGTGTTCCTCCCATCTCTCTGATTACTCTAACCCTAGAAAGTCCCTGTCTGGAGTTATCTGTTTGCTGTCTTTGTTTTCTGGTCTCCACAGGGAAACCAGATATGGTGCATGCCCCAGACATGGTGTGTGCCCCCAGTGTCAACCCTTCACCTTGTTCCTGAGAAGGGAGCAGGCTATAAGTCACCATTCCTCTTTCTTCTTAATCATCACCTCTAATAGCTAGGACACTAGCCTAACCAAGCTCATCTGGATCAAGTTCATCTATGTTTGGATGAATCAAAGCTGACTGAGGTTAAATTAGAGGACAAGTTGGTTTATTCACCTGCACAAACCTCATAGGATTTTTACCTAACTCTCCTTGGGGGAGAGGGGGTAGGCTTGAGTTTTTTTCACTGGTTTGACATTCTGGAACGTTCCTTGAAAAAATGTGATTTTACGGAGGTTCTTCATACATATCACTAGGATAAAATATCTTATTTTACAATCTGACCTCACAACAGTTATTCATGTATTTAACTCCACAACATGCAAATGTCCTTGATTTTTTTCTGGATATCACTGGCCCATAACATTTCTGATGCACTAGTAAGTCATTGAGGATTACAGTTACTAAGTAATTTTAGGCATTACAATTTTAGACATACTGTTCTTTCCAAAATACATGTTGAGACAAAAATCTTTTATTCTATTATTTTTTTAAATAAATTAGTACAATATCTTAAAACTGTACTTGATTTTCAAGTTTTATCCCTTATTATTTTTGAGGTTTTCTCTAATTTGTGAGCTAGGTATCTAGTCAAGCTATCACCCTCCAAAGCAAACATCCATCTCTCAAAAGTGATTGGAAGGCTGAGTAGAGGGAAGGCCCACGCCATGTTTAGTGGGAACAGCCTACCAATTCCTGGTTACAAGATCAGGGCCAACCCCAGGGTCAGCCCATGCATAGCAATACCTACATCAACAGTTGTGCCACATCATGATACAGATCACCAAAGCAAAATATACTGGAACATCTCAAAGATTAGAGGCAACTGACAATGGGTACCACAATGGTTCATGATTAAAAAGGAAAATGAAGGATAAAAGAGAAACAGCATCACTGAAAAAGCATGTTAGTACTTTAGAGCTATGTCCAGGGAGAGAGAGAAGTGTGTCCAGTAGGGAGGGCCCTATAGGAATCCTCTAGCTGGAGTGCCAGCCACCAGCAACCCCAAAAGCAGCAAACAAGGGCTCAGGCCTCATCATGCTTTAACCACGAGTAGCGGTATCTTAAAATGCTTTGGACTTTGAGAGAAACTTATAGGCCACCCTCTCTGCAGGGGCTGATGCCCAGCTACAGTAAACTGTAGAGGATTGTGATGAAGACCTCTGATGCTAAAATGCAAAAAATTCCCAAGGATTATTCTCCTGTCCAAGAAACTAGAAGAATAGGGATGAATCACACTGTCAAAGATCCCACAGGAGAGGAGTGATATTAAGGCCAAGAACTGGTTGAACACATCTATATTTGTCTGGCAAGAAAGTGGGTGAGAAGCCAGACTGTAGTGCCCTCTTCCCAAAAAAGGATAGTCTCTGCTTCCTCTTCAATGGTACAGTCCTAGTCTGTCCCAAGGTTCTGCTTTGATGGAAACACTTATTGATAAAGACGGACGAAGAGAGAGACAAAAAAGTATAGAACTAACATCAGTCCAGTGACAATTTCTCTGACTCTTAAAAGGATGCTTTCTGTCTGAGACAAGCTAGAAAAGCCACCACCTTACAGGGCTAAACTCAAATCAGGGCATCATGAAAAAGGTTGGCAAAGACAATGCCTGGGGATTCTTGGCCAGCACATAGAAGGGGACAACCAGGGAATGCAAGACATTTATGTTAGGGAAATGGTATTATCATCATCATCACCATCATTGTCTTCTTCTTTTTCTTCATCTTCATCTTCTTCTTCTCATTCTTCTTCTTCAAAGTAGAATGTGGAACAAGAAGGAAGGCAAATGGCTCCCTCACCACTAAGGATCAATGGCTTCTGTTTAAGGAGGTTATCCATGACAGCCTGAGAATCATAGCCGAAACAAAAACACTATTGATTGGAAAAGAGCAAATGGAATAGAGCAACTAAGACAAATCTCAAAGGAGAATGGTCTAAGTCATTGCATTCTGTGCAGGCACATTCTTGAACCTGCATTACTATGTATAACTTCCACACATTCAACATTTGTTGAAGAGTCATAAGCTGGATCTAGGGAAGTCATCCTTGAGCCTATATTCTCAGAGGTTCCCACGATTTATCAACTCTGATTCTACCAAGAATTACTGTCATTAAGACACAGGAAAAAAAGTGAGCACTTCTCATGTCACACTTTTCTAAATCCATAGAATCCTTGCCAGGTAGTAGTGATTGCCACCTAAATAACGTTTGGTGGCTGTAGAAATTATAAAGAAAGTCAGCTTTAAAATATTTTGACATTAAATCACTTCAATCAGCTGGGGGGGGGGTCTGTACCAGGCATCAGCATTCTTGGAGTCCAAAATTGCAGAGGAAGTGTACTTCCAAGCTTCCAAGATGGAGTCCAGAAAGGCTAGCTCAATAGGATAATGGCCAGGGTCTTCAGTGTCTTCTTACTTTAGAGACCACCCAGAGGATAGATTAATGGTGGCCAGAACATGGTAGATATCACAATCTGGAAGGAGCCCATTAGTATGAGGCCATTCAGTTGCTTTTGGGTAGCCATGGGGGTCACAGATCTTTTTCATTTCAGTGACAAGAAGCTCAGTGCTGATGAATTCCCAAGGGAAGCTCAAGGAGGATGGTGCCATGTTTCTCCAAGCAACTTCCAAACTGGAAATCACAGAAGGCTTGCATGAATTTGAGTGCATGTAAGGTATTAAACAGACTAGGATCAGCACATTACTACACACATCTAAGAGGTGGTGTGCATGGGGAAGTGGCTGGCACCAGCCCTACTTGTGGGAGAAGTCCCCAAGGGTATTAGTCCACAGCTGGAGCTCAAGCTCTCATCAAGGATCAAACAAACACAGAATACCAAATTTCATGATTGCCATAATTCCAGTTTAATTTCTCCAATTATTTTGGGTTTATAATTACCATGACAGGAATGGACCCCATTCTCAAGTCAAAGTATGATTAAAGTTCATGAAATTAGTAATGTCCCAATCTTTGATGTTAGCCTTTAAGTGTTCATTGCAGCACTTGCAATGTGCCCAGAACTGACTTATTATACAAGTCATGCAGAGTTACATGCATCAGTAACATATCTAAGTACAATTATATGTTCTTTTTTATAAGACCCATTGCTCCTACTACTACTGGAACTGTCTGAGTATCCTTCTTCCACATTGACCTCGTTTCCACCTGTAAATCCTGGTATTTTATGACTTTGTGTCTGTCTGTACTTAAAACACTGTAGTTACTGGGTGAAACAATTTCAGTGATCAATGCTACTTTTGTCTCCTTTTCATGGACTATTATATCTGGTTTTCTCACATCTATTTTTGAACTGTTGGTAATGGGTGATCCAATGTGATATAAACGTCATCGTTTTCTATAATGCCTTGTGACCCATGTTTCCAATGTTTCTCAGCTACTGCAGTATTATAATGTTTGCACAATCCCAATGCAACAGTCTTACCGCATTATTATGCCTTTCAGCATACAGTCCTTCTGCCATTAGTGTATCACACCCAACAACAAGATGTGCAACTGCTTCCAATTCTGTTTTACAAAACCTGCATTTGTCTGTTTCTCCCACATGTTCAATGGACTTTGTAAACCAACATGTACATGGCCCACTATCCAGGGCCACCAATATTAAGCTTTAATCATAAATTTAAATTCATCTCTCCTTAACGATTCCTGCATTTGGTCCTGATCAACATAAGGTTGTTCCAAGAGTTTTTTGTACTTACAACTATATTTATGCATTTTCCACATTTCCTGCCTTCTCATCTGATCCTTCACATTATATTCCTTCTTTTGTTTTTTGGCATATTCATTTGCTACCTGATTGTTATCTACTTCTGGTTTGATTTCCATTATTGCTTGGCAGCGATATGCTTCTGCTAAATTAAGCAGGGAAGTCATATTAGACTTGTTCTCCTCATGTTTTAAAAATTTCACTATGTTCAGATTTTGTGAAGCAGATATATATGCAGGCCTATGATTGCAGTTATGTACATGTAATCAATTTCAAGGAGGCCCATACTTACTTCAGAACTGGAAATATATAATCTTGGTATACACTGAATTTTATAAATCATTTGATAATCATGAAACATTTTTCTTGTTTTCCTGTCCGACTGATCCAATAACTTTTGGGAGCAGTCAATCACTCCAAAACTGTAAGTTAGGACAGGAAGAGCAAATTGATTTCTAGCTTGGACTTTGCTCGTAGATGTCAGAGCTGATTTCAGTATTAATTTTAGTTGTCTGAAGTATTCCTAAGTTTTATTTGCATTTTCCTTACTAAGTTTTATTTGCATTTGTTCACATTTTATTGTTGATCCTTCATCAGTTCACAAAATTTTATACACTCCTTCTTGCTCAAGTTCTTTTATATCATATTCCTGTCCCAAGCGGATATTTTCTTGGTGGTGCAGCTTTCCTGCTTTAAAGGTTGCATTTGCGCATTTTTCAAGACCGAATGACATTCTTATATCATCTGAGCAAATTCTGACCACTTGTACTTGTGCTTTCAGCTATTCATCTGCGGAACTATACAGTTTTAAATCATTCACAAAAAGAAGATGACACATCTTTGCACTTTGTTGTTTTCTGGGAGCCAAATTTAGCCATGACCTAATCTGTTAAGCAGACAAGACAAAAGAGCAGTAGTGGCAAAGAGTCACCCTGCTGGAATAATAATTTCTTCTTCATCATGTCTTAACTGCAAAGTGCTTTGCCACTGTTGCATGGTCATTGTAATGTAATCGATCAGTGTAGGGTGTATCTTATACACTTGTAAGCACTTTTTTATCCATGAATGTGGGATGCTGTCAAATGCTTTTTTTATAGTCTATCCATGCCATACTAAGATTCTTCCCCCTTTTACAGTTCTCCATTATGACTTTATTTAGAAACAAATGATCCTTTGTTCCATATGACTTTCATTTGTATTATATTACCATGATTGAGTTTTCTTCTAAATGACTATAAACTCTGTCGACATCAATTCCAGTATATAGTTTATACTTTGTTTGAAGGCAGGTTATTGGTCTATAGATTTTAGGATAGCTTACAAGTTAGCTCTTAAGGAGGTTTTTCTGTTGTTAACCAGGTTGGCATCTTTTCAGGGTAGACATATTAATAGTTCATACTCATGGCTAAATCTTCATATAGAGATGTTAATATTTTTAGCCATAAGTTAGCTACTGCATCTGGGCCTGCGGTTTTCCAATTAGGAGTTTTTCTTAATTTTGTTTCAATTTCTCTGGCCATTACTTCATCCCATTTTATATCCTGTACATTTGAACTTCTTATTTTTTTCTTTTGCTTCTTCTATCCATTCAGCATTTTTGTTATGTCCCACAGGATCTTCAGAGATATTTCTGCAAAATGTGTCTATTTTTTGGTAGTGTTTCTATTTCTTTTGCCTTGTTTCCTAGTTCTCTATAAAACATTTTTGGGTCATCAATAAATTGCTTATTTTGTACTTTTCCTTGTATATCTTCTACATTGTTCTGATATAATCCCCAGTTAGCATAAGGTGATGACCTTTGACCCTTGATAAACAGATTCTGCTTATAGCACTGGTAGCAAGATAACAAAAAAGTTGAGGTACCTAAGTATAATAATTTTGACATATGGGTTGATTCAGACTTACAGGGGGATTCAATAAAGCCTACAAGGTTGTTTTCCACATATGTGCATTGCAGCGCTATGAGCAGATGGGCGCAAAAACCTTTAGATTTTTGGAATACAACCATGGAAAGAAGTCTACATGGACAGAATATAAAGTAAAAGGTGTGAGATTGGTACAGAAATTACCTTAACTTGTGACAGCATTACATACAGGCTGGATGCAACAAAAGGAAAGTAACAATAGCAACACAACCCTTTTTTGAGCCATAACAGAAAGGCAGCTTTGCTCCCCCATCCCCAAATGAACAGTACACTTGTAAGTTACGCAGAGAGAAGTGTAAAAGTGTGTGCTAATCAAAATATAAAAACATTATCATAGACTCATAGGATCATCGGAAGTTACTAGGCTATTGGCCCTGAGGCCCTTACAAGCCTAGCCAAGAATTAAGCCCATATTCCAACAAGTAAGCACCCTATTCCACTGTCCAGCAGGGACATAGGTGGAATCCCAGGGGTCTATTTTCTGTTCCCCATCCAGTTATCTAGGCTGTGCTTAAAAAGGTTTAATGAGGTTCTTTGCTTTATGTGAAGACAGAGACTATTCCACAAAAGGGGGAGTCTCTGGGACACAAATCTGTCCTGCCAACAAGTCCTTTTGATGTCACAGAACAGGTTGAGGTCTCTAATGTGGGTTACTCGAGTGGAGTTTGACTTGCGGATATGCAGCAGTCCCATCAAGGCGGGGTCTGAGATTGCTTTGTATGCCAGACAGAGGTCACCTCCAAGGAATCTGTAGGAGACTGAGTAGAGGGACAGGGCTTTTAGCCTATCTGCATAGGGTAGATGTTTGAGGCCCTGAATTCTCTAGGTGAGGAATCTCTGTGGTATCTCCAGCTGCTGCATGTACTTTGCGAGGTACATACCAAAAGGGGCATTGTATTCAATAATCGGTCTTATAAGGGAAGAATACAGGGAAGTTATGACCTCCTCATCCCTGGATGAGCTACCCTTACTAATAAGGTGGGCCGTGTAGAAAGCATTCCGCACAATGGAGGCAATACGGTGGTCAAAAGTCAGTTTGCTATCAACCTGGGTTCCCAAGTCCCTCTCGACTGATTGCATGCTTAGTGCCTTATTATCAATGTGATAATTTGTGGGGACATCATTCTCCTCAAAAGGGATTATGATGCATTTTTTGGCATTTAGTTTGAGGCCATGTTTCTGCAACCAGTCATTTGTTTGGGTGAGACCCTCTTGGAGGATGTCCACATCACTAGGGGAATTGATGACAGCACCCAGCTTGCAGTCATATGCAAACTTGGTCAGCCATAGCCCACTAGAGTTGGCCAGCACCTCTAAAAAGTATATCTCAAACAGCAGAGGTCCCAGGACCAATCCCTGGGGTACACCACTTGTTACAGGTCTATTACTTGAGGTGGTTTCCCCTATTTTGACTAGGTGGGTTCTATCACTAAGCCAATTTGCTACCCATCTGGTAACATATGGATTGATGCCTAGTTGAGAGAGTTTATCTATTATACCTGAGGGGGGATAGGTATCAAAGGCCTTGGCCAGGTCAAGGTAGGCAGTGTGCACCATCTTCCCCTTGTCTATAGCCTTGGTGACTGTCTCAAAGAAATCGACCAAATTTAACACGCATGACCTCCCCTTGGCAAAAAGCAAACTGTGTTGGATCAAGTGTCTGCAGATTGCCAATGTCCTTGTTAATGAGTTCCATGATAATCCACTCCATGGCCTTGCAGATTAGGCTAGTTAGGCTGATCAGTCTATAATTTCCTGGATCGGTGGACGCTCCACATTTGTGCAAAGGGATGACAGTAACTGTCCTCCACTCAGCAGGGAAGAAGCCAGTACTCAGGCATTGTTTGAATAGGGTGCCAAATGGTGCTGCATAGTTCCTGCCTGAGTTCATGTAGGATGCAGCCGGGGATGTTATCGGCTCCCATGGAAACTGTATTTTTTGCCTTTGAGAGGGCAGTGATGACCTGCTCCCTAGAGATAAGGGGAGGGGGGCAGGTACTGAGGATGCCCTGCTTTACTGATGTGAGGGGACAGAAGAGTGAAGTTTTCACTGAACCTGTCTGCCAGCAGGTTGGCTGTATCTGCAGGGTTTGTGTATGTGGTGTCATTGACCACCAGTTCTGAGCAGATCTGGGTACTTCCCTTGAGATTGTGGACATATGTGAAGAAAGCCTTATGATTGTCTTTACTAGATGTGGCCAGTTTGGACTAGAAGTTTGCTTTGGAGGATTTCACCAGTGCTCTTATTTGCTTGTTCAGGCTAAGAAGAGATTACTTTCAGTTAGGCACCTGCTCATTCTTGGTCCCGGACAGCAATTTTTTCCTTTTATTATAGAGTTTATTTATTGTAGATGTCCACCAGACATATTTACCCTTCATTGAGGAGGAGGATTTTGTCCTGTCTGGTATTCCTGATTCCATGCAGCTATATAAATACTCATATAGTACTTTGGTGCAAGTTTGTACATATGTGCCAGTTTCTTTGGGGGAGAAAGGCTATTAAGCCATTTATTCCTTCCCTCAGGAGGTTGTAATCAGCTTTGGAGAAGTTTTTTTGTTTGACCCTAGCTGGGGTGGGGGGGGGGGGTCAGGGGAGATGGTGACTTTGAAAGTGACTGCTTTGTGGTCGGATCTTACCAGAGATGATGACACTGTAAGGATGCTGCAGTGGTTACTTATGTTGGTTAATACCAGATATTTTCACCTCTTGTGGGGGTGTCAACCAACTGGTCCAAGGCATTTGCATTGACAAAATCAAGGAATCTCTGGGCATTTGTGTTATGGCATGAGTATTTCTTCCGGTCTATGGTTTGATAGTTAAAGTCACCCAGGATCAGGGTAAAGGGTTAAATCTTGATTGATTCGAAAAGGTGCAGATAGGTGAAGTGGGCATCTTGAGTCAGATTTGGAGGCCTGTAGCTATCTGTGATTTGAATTGGTGTCTTGTCAGTTGTTAACTGCACCTGGAGTATTTCCTGTGCATCATACTGTTTGGCCAGCCTAGAGGTGTGTATGTCTTTTATATATATTGCAACTCCACTTCATTTTGTTTTGCTGCCCACGGCTTGGGGTCTGAATGAATAATAGGATGAGTAACCTGGTATGGCTGGGGTGCTCTCTGCAGCTTTGAACCAGGTTTCTGTGACTGCACAAATGTCAGCTTTTTCCAGGGTTAAGAATGCTTGCAGTGAGTGCAGTTTCGTTAAGCAGACTATTCATAGTTACTTATCATCTAATAATCAGTATTCCTCTGTACAGATATATCCCAAAGTAATAGCCTTTCTTCTGTGTTCAACACTGCTGTCTAGTGTAGATTCAGGGCTGTCAGCATGGTGAAAATGCAAATACAATTTCAACTCATTAGAATTGCTGAATCCAAAATTCTTGTTTTCGTGTATCAGATGTAAACATAGCAGGCAATCCCTCAGTGTTTGAGTTTAATCTATGGCAACTGTGAATGCTTATATCAGGTGGGTGTGTCAAGTTAGACTTACAAAGTGTTATATGTACATCTGTCAAGTTTGGACATGCAAGTAAGCAGCACACAATTCACAGGTTCTATTTAATTAACATCCAACCTTCTCTTCATTTGTATGCAAACTGTGTCTTCTGTATCAGCTTTTTATTATTATTTTATTTTATTTTTCGCCATTGTTTGCTCAATGCCATGCTTAGCACAATAGCAAGCAACAGAGCAATGGAAGACTTGGCTGTGCTTATCTTGTTTGCGCGGTGTTGCACGGTGGGCAAAAGGGAGAATTTAAGAATGATTAGCAAAATAAGGGAATGTCATGTAACCATTCCAGTGGCAGCACTGCTAAGGTATGACAGTTAGTACTGAGTCTGTGGAATACACCTGCTACTTAACCTACTCTGTGGCAGCAGGCGCTAATGCAGTTAATGAATTGATACATTCCTTTTTGGGGCCAGATGGTACTGGGATTGAATACAGCTATATTTAATATTTTAACTACTTTTGCATTACTGTTGGTGTGCGTTGGTGCACAATGTGCACCATCATACAATAATGCATTAAAGAAAATAAATGTTGAAGGTAAGACAGTGGAGAAATGAGGATGCTAAAGTCTTACAGTTAGTATTGAGTCTCTGGAATACACCTGCTACTTAGCTGGCTCTGTGGCAGCATGTGTTAAGCAGTTAATGCAGTGGTACATTCTTTTCTGGGGACACATGGTACTGGGTTTGAATACAACTGTATCTAACACTTTTAAGTACTTTTGTATTACCATTGCTCCACACTGGTGTGTGATGCACACCATCATGCAATAATGCATTAAAGAAAAGAAATGGGGAAGATAGGACAGTGGTGAAATCGGGAGCAAGCAGGGGGGAAGAACAAATGGAAATCAATTCAAGAATGTGCAGGAGGGAGGTCAGAAAGAACTATACTTAACCATTTTTTAGCATTAATTGAATGTATCTGGTTTCTATTTATGGCTGTCTACTTTCTGAGTGGTCCACTTATCCAGTTTATGCACTGCCATATTTCTGACAAATAAGATAAGCACAGCCAAACCTGACATTCTTTTTCTCCAGTTCCTGTGTTTGCACTAAATAGTGCATTGTGCAAACAATAGCCAAAAAAGAAAAAGAAAAAAGAAAAAAAGGGAGAAATAGTTGATAGTTGAAATCAGGAAAAGCAATCTATGACATGCATAGTAGAAAATGTTAGTACACGTGAGATATTTCTACATAGTGAACAAACCAAACAGAAACTAGGAAAAGTTAATTACATCAATTGGTGTTAGACAGTATTATATAAGGTGCAACAAGTACTATTGTATTCATTCCTTTGAAGGCATTCAGCCGAGGTACCGGAATAAAGTGTTGCAGCTTTTCTTAGTTTCTGTTTGGTTTGTTCACATTCGTTTGCAGTTTGGTTGGCTTTTTTTATATTTCTACATAGGTCTGGATTTCAACTCTTATTCCAATGCACCTTCAGAAAACAGGATGGGTGCCTTATCCCTCTTTGCCACACAAACAGCTTTGCAGCAAAGAACTGAAGTCATTCTTCAAACAACCAACTGCAACAGAATGTACACAATGAAACCATAATCTATTTGTACATTTATTAAATTTATTATATTTGTACATAGTACACTTTGTGATCACACATCCTGTTATAACTTTTGCTTGCAAATACACAGCTCTGTCTTACCTTTCTGTGTTTCTTGGTCATTTATCAGTTATCTGACCAATACTCTGGGACATGCAGTGTGTAAGCCATTCTATATTGTTGGCCTTAAAATCTGTGAGGATGTTAACTGGGAGGAATATGATATGCAGTTGCCAACAAATGAAGGGCAGGTTGGATGGCACAAATAAACATAGAATGCTCTTTTGAGGGGCAAAGGTGAGTTACTGTTATGGCACATACAAGGGTATACTGTCCTTTTGGGGGGGCAAAGCTGCATTACTGTTATGTCACAAACAAGCATAGACTGTTCTTTTGGGGTGAGCAAAGGTGAGTTACTGTTATGGCACAAACAAGAATGGACTTTTCTTTTTGGGGGGAGCAAAAGTGAGTTACTGCTAAGGCACAAACAAGGATATGTTGCTCTTATTACTCTCTATGTGTTGCATCTGCCTGTTTTTTGATCTTGTGAAGTCAGAAACTGTAATGTGTATCATTACTTTCTAACTTCTCTCTTTAATAATGATTTTCCAGTACAAATGTTCATGGTGTTTTACTGAGGACATGCAATAATCATCAGCACTTTTGAGAGGTATGACTGTGTGAATCTTTGATGCCTGAGGCTTGCTAATTACTAATGGACATATATAAGTCAAATAAGTCACTGCTGTCACATATTAAGATTATTCTGTACAACTCTCCCATCTTTTACCTGCTTACTATACCAAGTAACGAAATACAAGGATATGCCATCAAGTAATGAAATGCCATAATATTATGAAACAATACACTGCATGGTCACGACTTGCCTTCTAAATGCAGTAATCACCACAGTGTTACTTCAGGGCTGACTCTGTCTGATGCAAGCAGTACACAGCCAATACATGAAGAGGTAAAGGTTGTGTGAGTTGGCTGGCTTCAATGTTACTATATGTATGTTTGTAGGAGGAAGGTTTTAGTCCCCTATGTGGTGAGTGAGTGTGGTATACTTTGTCTCAGCCAATGCGAGGGCATACGGAGCACACCTATATTTGCCGACACCCACAGCAGCTGGTGGTTTCCCCTATGACTCCTCATCTGCCTTTGGCTGTGGTGGCCTTGGGATTCATGGTGGGATGTGGGCCTATTCCCCTTGCTGATCCTGCTGCAGCTGTTTCCTCAGGATTATATTGTGTAGCATGGCACATATTGTGAAGAATTCTGTACATGCCCAGGAATTGTACTGCAGGCCTCCCCCAGATGTATGTAGGCACTGGAACTGTGACTTCCGCTGCCCATATACATGCTCTTTGACATTTCTGGTATTAATGTGCACCTCATTATGATGTTCTTCTATAGGGGGGTGAGTGTGCATTTCTGATGGGTGCCATCAGTCATGATTCCAGTGCATAGCCTGCATCCCCCAGTAAATGACCCTGTGGGAAATACCTCCTAGCAAACAACTGCTACAGTTAGATGTGCCAGATATTTATTTATTTTTTATTTATTTTACATTTGTTACCCGGGCTGGTCTAGCTGGATATATTTCCATTTTCAGTAGAGGCCCGGGGAGAAAAGCTCCAACAAGATAACAGAAAGAGCAAAAAAAAAAAATTAACAATTAACAATTAAAATGTAATTCTAAAAAAAAAAAAAAAAAAATGTACATGCTAAAAGTATTTACACTTAGAAAGGCATCAGTAAATAATATATATTCATAAAGAGCAGTATATGTGATATAAAAGATATGTGACTGCCAGGGTTGCCAGCACACACATTCAAGATGATTCCCTTGGCGTTACATATGACTTGGCAGTTGATAGAGTGGTAGCTATTTCTGTTAATGTATAGCCTACCCTGTTCCCCAGATGGTGCCTTAATTTCTACATGAGTGCAATCTATGGCACCCATTACTTCAGGGTAGTGTATTACCTGGTAGAACCGTTGCATATTTCTGGTACACTCCTTAGAACTACAAGGAAAATATATGTGCTCACTGGCATGTTGGAGCATAGCATCCAGGAATTGGTGGAGGATCCTGGATGCTGATGCCTGTGACACCTCCAGCATGCCTCATGTTTGCCTGTGAAAGGTATCTATAGCTAAGATGCTAAGGGCTGCACATACCTAAATTTCCACTGGGATTGGTTCTTCTCAGGTGGCTCTGGATCTGAGATGAGGATGACAGAGGTTGCTCAGTTCCTGCTGTATGTCCCTGTCCACCCTGTAGTGCTCTACAATTTCCACATCATTTAGGTTGTGAAAAGTTAAATGGGGCCTGAAAAATCGAATCCATCTTGGCCTAGGCCTATTGGAAGCAGCAGCACAGACTTCAGCCACTACCACATTCAAATGGATTAAAGCAGCAGCACTAACGTTCTGTCTGTGTAGACTTTCTATGTCTGTACTCCAAAAGTTTTAAAATCTGCAGGAAAAAACAGCATGGAATCTACACGGATGGTTTATAGCTTGTTGAATAGCTCCACTTGTTGGATTGATTGATTAGCATGCAATTCATCTGCGTATGCTGTAATTAGCATCTATAAAACACAGACAAAGGTAGGTGGAATCCATTAATAATCTACACCATATAAAAAGGTAATCCTGTACTTAGCAAAACTGAAGATGAGGAGAGTTGTATGTGTTTGGAAGACTGCAAAAATGTGTTTTTATCAGGATATATCTGTACAGAGGAGTACTGAACTTCAGCAGGTATGCTCCCATTTTGTTACCTACATACTGCATATGCTGGAATGTATTTAAGAATAATAAAATAAAAGCTTTTACACTTTTATGTGTATGCATTAGTTAGAAGTGTACTGATGGAGTGGGCATGTTTGTCAATACATTTCATAGCTACACATGATTGCCAATACAGGAAAATGGAATGCTGTGTGATAAATGTGTACAAATGTTTCAGGGGCAGGTCCTTTGATAGCACTTTTAGCATTTCAGAGATGTTTTGCTAGAAAAATGGGTCATTTGCCTGTTCTTTTGTGAGGAGGGAGAGCAAAGATGAGTTACTGTTATGGCACAAACAAGGATATGTTGCTCTTGTTACTCTCCTTGCTTTGCATCCTAGCTTTTGTTAGCATTTTACATTTATAGACTGTTTAACTTTTCTCCAGTGGGTAATACCGAGTAGCTACCTTTTCTGTTTTATCTGGAAAAAAATTATTTTGTAGTTATGTGATACTTGTGTGTATTATACTTCTGTTGGCTTTTGGGACACCTACAAGTATGCAATTCAGGCATGTCAATCTACGGAGACCTCCTTCATCAATGCCGAAAATCAAATAATTCTGGACAGGTTTTGGCAACCCTGTGCTTTTCTCCTGGGGATGGGGAGATATGGCATGCAGGACAGGATGTGAATCTGGCAGCAGATTGTGCAGGATCTTACTGCCATGGGCAGCCATGGCAGAACATATGAACAGGTGCACCACAGGGCCACTGACATGATAACACCTGCACGAAGGTGAGCAGTTGCAGTGGGCTGTGATCAAATGGCTACTGGAGAGGGCTTGCTAGGGAACTACCACTAACCCCCAGTGAACAGTTCCTGGCCAATATCAGAGATCCAGACAGCTCCCAGGAGAGTGCAGGACAGAACGTCCTGGATGTGGGCACAACACCTTCCAAGACAACATGCACATCCCAGAAGGAATTTCCAGGTAGGCTTTATTACCTGAGCAGTTGAATACTGTTGTATAATAAAACAATTGAAATGAGTAAGTTAATTCTGTGTCACATATCTTTTTTGGGGTGGGATTGAAGATTGCTACAGTTATCAACTTAGGTTGGAGTTGTCAGTCACGTTCTTGTTAAAAGTTGACCTAATGTGCATATAAAGGGGTAAATGTATCAACCCCTGTATAAATTTTGATGATGTTCCCCTTACCTCTTTGCTTAACTTCTTCCAGAACCATCTGGAGTAGAAGCAGTATGTCTTATGCAGATGGTAAGCCAAATCGCTAGATTTGCAACCAGCTCCAAAACTCAGTCCCATCACGGTCATTCCCTACTTGCTCTGCTATGGTTTGAGTTCCCCAATCTAGTACATTTGCTCCCAATCAACCTAGCCCATTAAATACTTAAAAAAAACCCTGTCCTATTTGGACTACTAAACTTCTATACTTCAAATAGACAACTACGCTCCACCAATAAAGCCCTGATAGAAAAAATACCATGCAAAAATAGCTCCGGTGAATCCCTCTTCCCTAACAAAGTTGCAAATACCTGAAATAACCTTCCCACTGATATTACACTACAAAATAATACTTCCACTTTCAAGGAACTGCTGAAATCACACCTTCTCACCAAACAACTATCCAACTGCAATTCCCCACCTTAAACCCTCACTAGACAGCAACAATACTGCTCCCTTAAGCCACTCATCCTTTGTGACATGTTCAACATGGTCACTCCCTTTAAAGTCTCATGAATGCTGCTTGTAAATATGTAAATATGTAAATAGCTTACTCTTACTCTTATTTTTGTATTGGTACCTAATGCTCTACTTAGTTAATAGTCATATATCCAATTGTGTTATGCTACTCATTGCAAATTGTTACACCTTGTATGTCAACAATTCTTCTGTAACTAGTTACTGTTTGCACTAAATGTTGTAACCACTGTACTTGTGGAGCTTTTCTCCCCGGGCCTCTGCTGAAAATGGACACCTGTTGTCCAGTCAGATGATCCCAGTCAACAAATGTCAAATAAAAATAAATAAATAAAATAAAATATTTTATGTCAGTACTGGTGGGCAATTTAAGGAAATATTGTAGTGTGTGATTTTGATCTCAGGCCAGTTGTGTGTATTGCTGTTCTTTCTGTAATAGTGGCAGTGCTGTTAGTTTGGTAGCATATATTGCACTATAGTAGTGCAGGTATTAATGTATTCCCATGTTTCTTGCTTTTTATCACAGGTGATCATGATACTGGGAGTGTGGGCCCTATGCCACCTGATGTCAGTGTATTAGCAGACTCTGATGATGGTGGTGGCCAAACTAAGGCACAGTTGGGAGGTGCATAGGTTGAATCTGACGTAGAGGTTGATATACAGCCATCCTCTGCATTTCTATGACACTCAGCCAGTAGGCCTATGCCCACCCAGTCCACTGAGCCCACAGATATTGGACAGTGGAGGATGAAGAATCAGGGAAGTGTGGCTTTTGCAGCTACAGTGCCTGTTGAGTCTGGTCATGGCCAAAGTGTTGGCCAGGTGCCACACAAGAGGATTGATAGAGTGCTCAGAGGGGATCTGCTGTCCCTCCTCCACCTGGTGCAGGTGCCATTTCTCGTACCACTCTATGTATGTTTAGGGCCATCATGGAGGCACAGGAATGTTCCCAAAGGTCCTCTAGACAAATTTAACAGGGTTGTGGAAGTAGCACAATCTGACATTCGTGACCGCCGCCACCGTGTTGCTGATTCAGTGGATCAGATGAATGGCACGTTGGACTGAAGGGTGTCTATGATGGGCTGAGGGGACTCTGTCATGGAATGAGCAGTGTCTGTCATGGAACATCTGCTGGGAGGCAAATTGCATCCTCATGGGTGTAGGTCAGCCACATCATCTGTTGTCAGCCAACGTGGCCATGCCTGATCACACTCCCATAATGGTAGTACTTCCACTGCTCCATCAGTGAGTGTTTTGTCCACACTCAGATGTGGCAGGCCATGGGTTCATGGTCCTGGGCCTCCCCATGAAGGGAGCTTGTCCAGCAGACATCAGTCACATTCAGGTAGCAACAATGCATCTAACCTTGGGCATGGACATACCAGTGCAACTCCTGACAGAGCCAGTTCTCATGTTCAGAGATAACAATGATGAACTGCCACATCTACCAAGCGTGGGTTACACCTGTCTGACAGACCAAGACTTAGAGCTAGCACAAAGCTTGGCTGTGTTCATGCAAACACTGACACACCAACTTCACCTGGAGGACCCCTACAGACACATATTTTCTTACTCGCACGCACTCACTGACCTTTTGTGTCAGACTAGGCAACCTGCCTCCCCCCACAACACCCTGTGCAAGTGATGATAACTGTGCCATATCCCTGTTTTCTATCTTTTGGATTCAGGGATATAAAAGTTGTATCTGATGCTCAGGGTGCATAGCTGACTTAGTGCTTAGTATATCTGCATTTGTGTTGTTGAACTGCTTATTGTACCTTTGACTTATATTGGCCTTGGAAAGTTAGACAGTTGCTAGCATCAAAATTTTGCAACTTTATAGTGAATGCTCTTGTAAGGGTTGTGAAGTCAGAAACTGCACTGTGTATAATTATTTTCTAACTTCTCTCTTAAATGATTTCCCAGGACAAGCATATGCTGCACATCATAAGTCATGCCATCACATTCAGAACTTAGGATTGTATGACAGCACTGTAGTCAAACCTCATCAGAACAGTAATACAGTATAATGCTGTCTTTTGCATGTACCTCAACAGGCACATGCAGCAGCAAGAGATTCTACAGGGCTTTCTCAGCATGATAACACATGGCTTACAAACCATGCAATGATGTATGGGAGTAGATTAAAAGTCATGTCACAGTAATCTGTTTGGTATAGGATGAGGTGACATCTGCCTGTCCTTCAGGCTATTGTCTGACCATGCCCTGGTGGGATGACTGCATATGCAAAAATCTGATATAAATGATAACATCAGGAGTGTCTGTTGAGAATATGGTAATAACAGTATCCCACATACTGTGGTAAAATGCTCTCTGGTAATATCAGGCAAGAGCACATGCACAGTTGACTGCAGTGAGAACAGAACCCCTACATATCTAGGTACACATACTACGGTACTTAAAGCAAGCACCATGGCACAAATCTGACTTTTTGCAAGACTGCAGCTGAACTTATAAGGATTCAATGATTACACACAGTTTTCAGTTGTCAACTAACTTGGTGAGCCACAGACCATCTGTTATTGCCTGAATTTCTGAGAACTAGATTCCAAACAGTAGGACACCCAGCACAGACCCCTGTGGGACACCACTGGTAACAGGTCTGCTGGTAGAGGTGGAATCACCAACTACAACTGTATGTGTTCTGTTGTCTACCCATCAAATTATGTATGAGTTAATCCTCAGCTGGGTGAGTTTCTCAATAATGCCTGAGTGGGGAATTGTGTCAAAGCCCTTTGCCAAGTCGAGATAGGCAGTATGTACTGATTTGCCTTCATCCAGGGCTTTGGTGACACTCTTGAAGAATTCCACTAGGTTTAACAGGCATAATCTGCCCTTAACAAAGCCAAACTGGGTTGGTTCAAGAGTTTGAGGGTCACCGATGTCCTTGTTGATAAGGTCCAAGATGATTCTCTCCATGGCCTTACAGAGAAGGATTATGGGTCTATAGCTCCTCAGGTCAATTGAGGACCCCCTCTGTGCAAGGGGAATACAGTTGTTGTTTTCCACTCTGCCGAGACAACGTCAGTACTTAGACTGTGGTTTGAGACAGTACCTAGTGGTTCTGCTAACTCTTGTTTTACACCATTTAGTAACTGGTCCCATAGAGGCTGTGTTTTTGGCCTTGGCATGTGCAGTTATGAAATGTTCTTTGGAGATGATAGGTAGAGAACTGGTGACATATATGCTTTGGAGTATGATTGCTAGAGACAGAGATGTGACATTTCTGCCAAACCTGTCTGCTAACAGGTTGATGATGTACTCAGGTTCAAAATGACTGGTATTGTCCTCTATGAATTTGGTGCAAAGCTGGTCCATCCCTTTTACATTACAAACATAGCTATAGAATCCCTTGTGATCATCCTTAGCTATGGATGCTAATTTAAAATGTCTCATTTGCTTATTCAAGCTATGGAGGATGTTCTTCTGCTGAGACTGTTCCCTCTAATTCCTGGACATCAGTTTCTTTCTCTTGTTGTATAATCTATTTATGCCAGATGTCCACAAGGGCAGTTTGTTTTTCCATGAGCAAGTTTTGATCCATTCTGGTACGGTGATGTCTGTGCACTTAAAGTGTTTATACAGGGCATTTATGTACACCACCATATAGGAGGCTTTACTGTCAGTGGTGGCAGGAGGTTTGAAACTATGCCATCACTTAAGAGGCTATAGTTTGCTTTGGAGAAACTTTTCACCCTATTGGATCCTGGGGGGAGGTCATGTACGATTGTTACATTGAACATGATTGATATATGGTCAGACCTTACCAGGGAGGGTCTCACACATGGGGAGATGCAGCAATCAACTATGCTGGTGAATACTAGGTCAAGGACATTCCAGCTCCTTGTGGCAAAAGGGTGCAGAATAACTGTTCCAGAGCATTTGTATTTACAAAGTGGAGGAACCTTAAGATGAGCGTATTTGAGCTCATATGTATATCCTAATCAATGAAAGGATAGTTAAAGTCACCCATGCCCAGCATCTTTGGCTATATTATGAATGACTCCAGTAGGTCCAGGAAGGCACTAACAATGATGTGCTGAGGTCTTTCCTACAATTAGTTAGACTTAGAGTAACTCTAGGGAGTCATACTGCTTAACCAGTCTTGAGATTTATTTGTCTTTTATGAAGATGGATACACTCCTCCTTTGGTTCTTTCACTTTCATTTTGCAGCCTGAATATGTAGAAGGCATTATAGCCTTTCATGGCTGGAGTACTCTCTGTGGCCCTAAACCATGCCTCTGTGACTGCACAAACATTGACATCTTCCCAAGCAAGTACTGTCTCCATTGAGCATAGTTTCTGATTTACACTGCTAGCATAAAGTAGCTTAACCTTGAGTTTGTCTTTTGAAGATATTTTTACATTAGGAATTTTATTCTTATGACATTGCCTAAAAAAGCACTATGAGGAAGGTAAGTGCCTTGGCCAGTAACCAAAATGCAAGACATGACAGATGAAGACCATCCCTGGCAAAGCAGCGTGGTCTATTGACCATGTCATCCCAGGCTGAGAAATACTGGATCCCCCTGGATTGAACCAGTAGTTAAGCCAATTGTTGAAGGTGATAATTATTTTGTATGTATTGAGACATCATCCTGGGTGAAGGTAGAATGCTGTTTAGAGCTATGGACATACCTGTCTGGGACACATAATCTGAGAGCTCAGTCATATATCTTTTCAGACATACTTGTCTGGGACACATAATCTGAGAGCTCAGTCATATATCTCTTCATATAGTCCAGTGAATAAGTCTCAAGTCATTTACTCCAACATGCAGTATGACAGAGGTGTAACTGTGCTTGTTGTTGAGAGACTTGAGTTCATGCATGACTTTCCAGATCTTGGCCCCTGAGAGGCAGCTGACTGTGACTTTCTACTTGTACAACCTGGTGAGGAGGACATCTGTGTACTCAGTTAGTGGTCACTACGGATTCGTCTGTGACCAAGACATTGGGTTTTAGGTATTTTGCCTTAAGGGCATAATGGATGACAGTGATACATTTGTTTTTATGTGTAGTGGGTTCCATTGGGACTGTAATGTGTGCAGAAGGTTTGTATTTGTGAGGTCTCTGCTATTTTGGTAAGCTTCTAATGAGTACCTTTGTGTATGTGGAGTTATGTGTTGTGCACTTGGTTTGTTAAGGAGGTGAAGTGTGTGTGTGTGTGTGCTGACAACCTATTTGTTATATTTTTTTTGTAACCTGAGAGAGATAGAGAGAGCATTTAATCTAGATTCATCATATAGTTGCCCCTCTCACTTATTATATTTGTAAGTTTTAGAAGTATATGGTTGTCAGTATACATGACTTAGTAGAAACCTAGCTGTGTAAAAACACAAGTAACCTTATTAAGCATATTCAGGGGTTCCTATTGCATGATTGAAAATTGTAAATAGTGAACGCGTATTGATCAAACCCGATTGGTCGAAACATCGAAATGTGCGCGTAACACGGAAATCGCCATAGGGAATATTTTCCCTTTACTTCAATGCAGTGCAATCTCAGAGTAGGAATATTTAAATAGTGGGGGTGTGGGGGCACAGCCCCCCACATGAAAGGTACAGGGGGGCTTGTCCCCCTGCCTACAGTATAGTATAGTTTTTAATTTTTTTTTTTATTATATTTTCGAAATTTCAAACATTGCTCATATGGTGTCGACCATATGGTGTTCGATGTTTGAAACTTTCGATAATATAATATAGACCCCATATTTAGATGGTTGTTGTTAGCAGAGTGATTTATTTTGCAGCAACAAATGATCCTGTCTCTGAGGGACATAGGTGCCAGCCCAGAGGTGACTTTACAATCACCCAACTAGTAGTGAAGGTTGCACTTGAACAGGATCATGAGGAGCACTGCTTCACATGCAGTGGGTGTCTATAACAGAGGAGTGGGAGTCACTGGCGGATATATCTGTCTCCTCAGCATGTTCTGTTTATTTCACAGGCTAGGTTGAGAACCCTGGGCCAAAGTATTCCTGTCCCATTTGATTTACAGATGTCCAGGATTTCCAGTAGGACAGGGTCTGAGACATCTCTGTAGGTCAGGAATAGGTCACCTCTCAGCAGCCTGCATTATACTGAGTACAGTGACAGCTCTTGTAGTCTTTCCATGTATATGATGTTTGGAGGGCCTGCATTCTCCCAGTCACAAACCTCTATTTTTTCCAATTGCTGCAGTTATCTAGTAAGGTACAGACAGAAGGGAGCCTTGTACTCAACTAGTGGTCTGATAAGTGTGGAGTACAACAGAGCTATGACTTCCCTGGTCTTGGATGTGATGTCCATATATATGAGGTCACAATGCAGAATGTGTGTCTCAACACTATGGACACATAGTGATGAAAGTGTAGATTGCTATGAACATGTGTTCACAAGTCTCACTACACTGTGTCTGAGCTGAGAGGGGTGCTATGTATATCATAATTAGCAGGGGTACATCATAGCCAAAGAGGACTGAGGCATTGTTTGCTGTGAAGTTCAGTCTGTGAGTTTGGCACCAATCATTTGCCTCTGTCAGCCTCTTTTGTAATATGTTACCATCACTTGGGGAATCTACTATATATTAGTGCATCCGATTAACAGTCATCTGCAAACATGGTAAACCACAGGCCCTCTACCTTTGCCTGCACTTCAGGGAAGTAGTTTCCACACATTTGAGGGCCCAGCACAGATCCTTGGGTTATTATCATAGGATCATAGGATCATAGGTGATTACTAGTCTAATTGCTCTTGGGCCCTTACAAGCCTAGAGTTTATCCCCAGAAAAGAAACCACAATCAGCACCTGTTGTCCCTGTCAATGAGGGACATAGATGGAACCCTTGGGACAAATTTGTGGTTGCCCATCCACTCATCAAGGTTGTGCTTGAAGAGGGTCAGTTACGTACTTTTCTTGACATGTATGGGGGAGTCTATTCCAGAGACGGGGCAGCCTCTGGGAGACAAACCTGTCTCTCCAGCAGGTTTTGTTAATGTCACATATTAGATTTAAGCCTTTTGATAGGGTACTACTTGAGGAGTTAGACTTATGGATATGGAGCATCTCTAGTAGAGCAGGGTCTGAGATTGCCTTGTAGGTGAGACACAGGTCATCTCTGAGCAATCTGTATGATACAGTGTAAAGTGATAGTGATTTGAGCCTGTCCACATAGGAGGTGTTGGAGGCCATGGATTCTCTTTGTGAGATATTTCTGTGGCCTTTCCATTTGGTGCAGGTGTTTGAAGAGGTACATACCAAATGATGGGTTGTACTCAATTTTTGGCCTAATGAGGGAGGACTTATTCCAATTGGTTAGTGGCTAGTGGTGGCGAGAGCAGTCTCCAAATTTGACAGTGTATGTTCTGTTGGTAAGCCAGTCAGCTGTCCAGCTAGTACTGTATGGCTGAATTCCCAAATGGCACCTTTTCATTATGAGACATGAATGGGGTTATTGTCAAAGGTCTTGGATAACTGAATGTAGGTGGTATGTCCTGTTATCTGTCATCCAGGTCTTTGGGATCAGTATTAAAGATGTCCACCAGGTTCACTAGGCAAGATCTATTCTTGACAAACACAACATGGGTCAACTTGAAGTTTGTTGAAGGTCACCTATGTCCCTGCGGATAGGGTCCATGCTGATCCCTTCCCTAGCCTTGCAGATAAGGCTTTTTAGGCTTTTAGGTCAATAGTTGTAGTTCTGTATGTTACCAGATTGATGTGCATTTCTTATGGCACAACATTTGATATCATTTTTTGTAGTGTAAGTGATATATGTGTGGGAAAAGTACTGAGAAACCAGGGTTGCAGAGCTTGGTGGGGGTGGCAGGGCAATACATGGCTGTATTGTAAATATGGGACATCTTGTGAGATAGGGCCTTCATTTTTTGTAATGTTTCCACATGTAATGTCATGCCATACACAAGAAATGGACAGTAAAAAGCAGTAATAATAATATGTACTTTTACAATGCAAATGGTTAGCAAAGTGTATACACATGCAAGATACTCCTGTTTGTGCACAAACACGAGCTGCATTGCTAAAGTTTGACAGCTGGTATTGAATATATGAAAAACACCTGCAACTTAACTGACTCTGGTGCAGCAGGTATTAATGCACTGATGTTTTCCTTTTTGGGACTAGATGGTACTGGGTTTGAATCCTTTTCTCTCTCTCTCTCTTTTTTTCTCCAGTATTTGTGCGCTGTGCAGCTTTGCAGATAAAAATGAATGACAGGTTTGTCTGTGTTTACGTGGTGTGCATGAAGTACAGCAGTGTACAAAGTGGTCCACCCAGGAATCAGACAAGACCCAGACAGCCAAAAACAGAGCCAGATGCATTCAATTAATAGTATTGGGCATCGCTCAAAACCGCTAAGCAACATTGCACTGCAGTTAACAGTGAGACCTTAAGTATTCATAGTAAGGTAGGAAACATCATGTAACTAATCCAGTGGCAGCAGGTGTGAGAGTAGGGCTGAAGTACAAATGGTTCTGGGTTCTAGTACAGGGTGTGCAACCTTTGTTTTACTGTTGTGAATTGCAGTTTACAGCAATGAACTGAAATATAGACAAACATTCCCTCAACCATCCTGTGGCAAAAAGTGTAAGTGTACACATGGTCCTGGGTTCAAATACAGCATATTCCATACACTTTTAATGTTGTTCCACTTCCCATTATAGTCACTCTCACTTATAACAATTGATGAAGTGCAGCTAATATTAATTATATGTATGAGGGCTGAGACACTAGTATTGTGTCAGTCATTTATTTATCTATGTATTATCCATTTATTATCAAATGTATGACTGTGGGTATACTCTGTACTGTATTCCTGTAAGTATATTTCTGATATCTGGACTGCCATGGCCTTCACATTTGTCAAACAAATATACACAACTGCCTGTACATCAAATAACCTTGAAATTGCACTGGCTGCCACTGTTGCACACTGATTACCATTGCACAAACATGTTGCTCGGTAGTGTGCACCCCCGAGTACCATGTTTGCAGGATGGGAAGTGGTGCACAGTATTTTCATTCAGTGTGCACACATCCAGTAAACACATTAACTGAAAATGGTGGAAAACCATCAGATTCCATTGCTCCTGATCCATGGTAGAGGTGGCAGACATTTGTAGAGAGGATGTGACTTTTAGGGCACAGAGATAGGCTGTACAGGAGTCCAAGATTTTTACTGGACTCCTAGTGAAATATCACAGTGCTAGGTTGCTGCAGGGGGACTATTCTGGCTCCAAGTATAAATCAGAAGCATGGGATAGTTTGGCTCAGGCTGTATCCAGTGCCAATGATATACTGTGCACTGGTAACTAATGTCTGCACCACTTTAGTGACCTATGATGAAGGAAGAGGCATACCCTCAATGCTTGGATCAATGAGTATAGGATGGAGGACATCCCACATATGTGTAAGTATCAACTAGAGAGAGTATTTGCAAAGCTTAAAAGCTGAATACAATCAAGACTGGTATTCATAACAGTATTCTGTTATGTTCTGTTTTTTTTCCACAGCTGCTATGGAAAGGGAATGCAATGTTAGGATGCATAGCACTAGATTGGCAAAGATGAGGGAGGCATGTGGTATGTATGCAACAGAAGAATAGTATTATTGTAGCATTTAAAGTTAAAATAGCTTGTTAGGTCTTTTATACAATTGTATCAAACTGAGCATGCTTATCTCAACTGTAAAAGCAAGTATGCATACATTAGTCTGTAACACTAACCAAGAGTACAATATTAGATTTTAGTCAGAGGTTGTGGGTTCAAATACCACACTTCCCAACTACGTAATACTGTTAATTCTTCAATTATCTTTAACTTAAATGTTTAAAGTAAAAGCTCTATACCCATGGCACACATGCCCTGCTGGAAACTGTAACCATATAAATGGAACAAGCATATGTGCAATATATTCACATGTAAAGGAGTACTTCCTGCATTCTGTAGTATAGTGTGCATCTGTTAGGAGCTGATAGTCTAAAAATTAATAGTTATCTGTTGGGGGGGTGGTAATCTTAAGAGTAAAGGTTAAAATAACAAGTCAAATAATTGTGTTGATGCATTGTATGTTACATATGAAAGTACTAATCTTATATCTTCTTTTTCTCTCAACCCAACCCTTATCTCTCTCTTTTTTTTTCTTGTTGCTGTTTTATATTATTATGTGTCATCAGAATGTGCCCACATCATCTATGGGTACTACATCATGAAATGCTCCACAACATGGTGGGGTAGGCTTGCCCCACAGGATCTGCCTGCCCCCAGTCCACCGGTCCTGGCACAATTGCCCAGCACATCTGGGAGCCAACCTGGCAGCACCACCTCTGCTGCCACTGCACTACCTGTCCCTTCAGGAAGTTTTGCCCTGGAATATAGTCAAGTGGTTCCCTCTGGGAGCAGTGGCAGAGGTAGTGAGTTTATCACCCATGCTGAACTGCCAGAGATGGTGCATAGGGTTGTGAGCTGCACTGTTGGTGCATGTCTACACTGGATGGAGGGACTGTTTTTCCTAATTTTATGTAGGACCAGGAGGAGGAGGAGAAGGAGATGTCAAGTGCTCCAGCCAGTGGCAGAGTGAGGTGACAGTGATGTGATGACACTCCAGTGGGTGAGGACTCTATTCTCACTGTCACCAGATTGCCAAGCATGGTTCCTGGATGTCCTCACTCTCACCCCATCCCTGATGTCCACTGACCTCGTGTCCATCACTGACCCTGTATCTTGTCTTGTTGTCTTGTCTGTTTGCAATTGCTTCTTCACCTATCCAACTTACCAGGCCCAGACATTCCTATGCCCCTTCCTCAACCATTCCTCTCTATCTCTCTCTCTCTCTCTCTCTCTCTCTCAAAAAAATTGTCACCAATCCCATAAAAAATCATCCCAAACATAGCTCTCCATTTCTCACATGTCCTCTTGACACACTTGATTCGATCCATTTGGCTATAGGACCTGACTATGTTGTGATCACACCTCTCTCTGGAGGTGACAGTCCAAATTCAGCTAACATTCTGCATATATTGTCAATTTTTACCGTTGAAGAAGTGGATAGCTATCCTTCTTTCTGACCTCCCTCCTGCACTTTCCTCTATTGCTTTCCATTTGCTTTTCCCCTGCTTGCTCCCCATTTTACCACTGTCCTATCTTCTATATTTATTTTCTTTAATGCAATATTGTGTGATGGTGTGCACTGCTCACCAATGCACAGCAACGGTAATACAAAGGTATTTAAGAGTGTTAGATTCAGTTGTATTCAAACCCAGTACCATCTGGCCCCAAAAAAGAATACATCACTGCATTTACACATGCTGCTACAGAGTCAGTTAAGTAGTAGGTGTATTCCAGAAACTGAATACTAACTGTCAATCTTTAGCATCCTAATTTCCCCACTGTCCTATCTTCCCCATTTGTTTTCTTTAATGCATTATTGCATGACGCACACCAACTGTAATATGAAAGTAGTTAAAAGCATAACATTCAGTTGTATTTGAACCCAGTACCATCTGGACCCAAAAAGGAATGTTTCACTACATTAACATGTGTCATCTCAGAGGAAGTTAAGTAGCAGGTGTATTCCAGATACACAGTACTAACTGTCAGACTTTACCAATGCAGCTCACCTTTTCCCACTGCTTAGCAGTGCATAAACATGTGTATTTCACATGCATATTCACTTTGCTAACTATTGCACAAACCCACTGCTTGTCGCACTATGGAAATGTATATATTATGCTGTATTGCTGCTGTTTACTGTCCATTTTTGTATGACATAAAATTACATGTAGAAACGTTACAACTGATGGCCCTATCTAACTATATCAATATATTTAAAAACATGCATGTGATGGCACCCCGAAGCACTACAACCCTGGAGTTTCAGGAATTTTTCTGCACATGTATCACTCACACTACAAAATGTAATATCAAATGTTGTGTGCTATGCAATGCACATAAATCTGGTAACATGCATTACTACAGCTATTGACCCATATGCCTAAAAAGCCTTATCTGCAAAGCTACTGCAGGAATCAGCATGGACCATATCCACAGGGACATAGGTTACCTTCAGCACACTTGACCCTGCCCATGTTGGTTTTGTCAAGGGTAGATCTTGATTACTGACATTTGTGAACTTCATTAATACTGACACCAAAGACATGGATGAATGATAATATGCTGAGTTACACAAGGCCTTTGACACTATCCTTCATTCATGTCTCATAGTGAAGATCTCCCATCTGGGAATTAGGCCATACAGTACTAGATGGAAAGCCAACTGGTTCAATGACAGAAAACACACTCTTTAAGTTGGGAACTGCACCACCACCAGTAGCCCACTCACCAGTAGAATACCACAAGGATTTGTGCTGGGCTCTCAACTGTTTGGGAAATATTTCCCTGAAGCACAGGCAACAGTAAATGGCCTGTGTTTTACCAAAGTTGCAGATGACTGTTAACTGAACACACTCATATAGAGTCCCCTAGTGATGGTAACATATTACAGTAGGGGCTGACACAGAATGATCATTGGTGACAAACTTACGGACTGAACTTTAAACATAAAATGACTCTATCACCTTTGTCAATGATGTGTCTCTGCAAATTCTAATATACATAGCACCCCCTAAGACTTGGGAACACATGATGATAGCAATCTACACTTTCATCACTATGTGCCCATAGTGGTGACATACACAATTTGCATTACGCACATCATACAAATCACATCCAAGCCCAGATTAGTTATATCTCTGCTGTACTCTACCCTTATCACACCAATAATGGAGTACAGTGCTCACATTTCTCTGTACCTCACCATACACCCGCAGCAATTGGAGAGAACACAGGGTTGTGCCTGGGAGACTTAAAGGCTTCCACCCGTGACATGCATGGAAAGACTGACATACCTTTCACTGTACTCAGTATCATGCACTCTGTTGAGAGGTGACCTATGGCTGCCCTGCAGACCAGTCTCAGACCCTGCCCATCTGGAAATGATGGACATCTGCAATTCAAATGAGACAACTATAATTTGCCACAGGGTTCTCAACCTAGCTTGTGACATAAACAGAACATGCTGGGGAAATATATATAGCCCAGAATTATTCACATTCCACTGTAATAGACTCCCACTGCATGTGAAGTAGTGCTCCTCAATGACCCTGTTCAAGCACAACCTTGACTACTGGTTGGGTGATTGTAAAGTCAGCTCTGGCCTGACACCTATGCCCTCATGGACAGGGCCAGTTGGTGCTGCTCACAAACACACTTTCCTAAAATGCCATCCAGCTGTGCTCAGTAAGGGTACTTGTGTTTTTAGACAGCTGGGCATTTAAACACCCTAGTGCTATTAGGCTAGTAGCCTCATATGAACCTATGAAGCTATCTGCCTCTGCAGGCCTCACAACTTGTTGTCCCACACATGGC